>NC_092292.1:17981495-18016495 GCF_036320965.1 Panulirus ornatus
TCTATTAATGTAGCTGTTTATCAATAAATCAATGTCGCTGTTTAATAATAATTGAATGGACTAATCAGTCACGTCATTCAGCCGTCAATGATATATATATATATATATATATATATATATATATATATATATATATATATATATATATATATATATATATATCAAATGATTATAGCTAACACAGGGACCATCTCCATTGTAAGATATTTATGAAGGAAGCCTATAAACACATGTCGGAACAAAGCCGTACTTGTATAGTAATGTAGCGGATGGTTATCGACCAACACAGATGTTCGGGTGCTGCTACCGTTGGCGTCGAACTGGCGCAGGCGTCCACCTCACTTGTACCTTCTCTGCGATCTAACTGTTAAACAGTCCACTGAGGAGGCGGTAATTTCTATTGCAATGACAGGTGTAGTAGTGTACTAGTTGTAGTGATAATGTTCCTGTTATCAGCTACATCAGCAGTATAGTAGTAGTAGTAGTAGTAGTAGTAGTAGTAGTAGTAGTAGTATCAGTAGTGGTATTAGTTTCCTACGTCAGAAGTTCCACATCGGTAACCCACTAAGAAGTGTAACGAGAGTTATGCAAGTGTTACGAACTGTTAGTCTTAAAAGTTCTATTCGCAAATGAAACATAAACACATGTGAGTTACTTTCGACGTTATGTTGGACAACGAGTTTTCACATCTACTTAATGATATCTTAATGGTAAGGTTTAATCATGATGAAATTTTATTACCATAGTAAACGCAGGGTCTTTTTTTTTTTTTTTACTAAAAGTACCGAAAATTATGGTTTGTGTTACGGGACAGATAGTGGGAACCACTGCTATATATCGTGAGTCGTCTGCCTTCTTGGACACAGGAAAAGTCATGTCTTGTGGGCTGATATTAAGGGCGTACCATTGTACAAGAAGTGAGGTAATTTTATGATATTATCACCCAGGAAAATAAAAAGATAGATTTATTTGGCAGAAGAATGCTCACTTGAGAGAGAGAGAGAGAGAGAGAGAGAGAGAGAGAGAGAGAGAGAGAGAGAGAGAGAGAGAGAGAGAGAGAGAGAGAGAGAAATATTTCGATGGCTAGATGACTGCGTGGTTCGCCCGAGGTCATTAACGTACATCACTCGGCTGTCCCCAATGCTTTTAATGAGGTAGCCGCCAGGTTCGGTAATGCAGCATCCATTACCACTCGACTTGGCTCGGTCAACAAGCGACACTGCTTCAGCAGCGAGACAATAAAAAAAAAAAGCAGACCATCGGTCCCAGAAGAAGTTCACAGGAGCTCCTACTTCAGAAGCGGGCAAAAAGCAGTCCGATGGTCCCAGAAGCAGTTCACGAAAGTTCCCTAGTTTGGGAGGAGGACAAAAAGCAGAGCAGTAGTCCCAGAAGCAGGTCACAAGAACCTCTACTTTAACAGGAGGTCAAGGAGCAGATTAGTGTGTGTGTGTGTGTGTGTGTGTGTGTGTGTGTGTGTGTGTGTGTGTGTGTGTGTGTTTGGGGGGAAAGCAGTCCTTAGTCATGACTACTTGAGCAGGACGACAATAAACTGAGACCCTCAGTGCCGTCAGCACGTCACAAACCAGCCTACTTTAACAGGGGTACAGAAATCAGACTATTGGCGTTGGTAGCGTAATGACAAACTCTGACGATTACGTCAGGTAACACAAGTCTCTCAGCCTTGGTCACTGTGTCGCAGGTCGTTCTCTCTCAGCCATTTTTCACCTGTTGGTCTTCCTGATCCGAGCCGTGATCACCGTTAGATATATTGCTCTTCAAATTTTCTTCCTTTGAAGGTTCCATGAGACGTGTCGAGTGTCAGGGGGCGAGCATAAATAGCGAGCATACAGGCTTCCAATTGTGGCACAATGTGTCTAGATGTTGTAGAGCGCACAGATCACTGCGACGTCACCATTCAAAATGTTATCAGTTTCTGTGAATGAGGCTAGTCATCATGGTCCTTCACATTAACTGATTTGCTAATCATAACGTATCTTTCCAATCAGCAATACAGACCATGAGAAGAGTACGTAGGAAGAACCACGAGCATACGTTGGACGTCTTCCTCCTCGGAGAACCAGTAAACATGGTGAGAGATGAGTGGCCTTGTTGGCTCTGAGTGCAAGTCTTCGGGCTGTTAAGCTTGAAGATAGAGATACGGGTTTCGCTGGCGCCCCCTGATAAACATAATCATCATGACCCATCAAGCTGCTTCCTAGGCCGGAGATGGTACCACAAAATCCGTCTTCATAAGAAAGAATGTTGGGGTATCTCTTATTGTACTGAACATCAGTGGGCAAAAACTGTCACTCGGGCAGGTTCGCTAAGGAGTTATGCAAATGACGAAGTAATATAGATATGCTGGTCCTGCCGACAATTGAGCAAATTTAATTCTGTTTTTGAGTGTCAATATCTTTTTTGAATAATAGATAGATATCCATCGCTGGAAGCGGTTTTACACACACACACACACACACACACACACACACACACACACACACACACACACACACACACACACACACACACACACACACACACACACTGACACACACACACACACACACACACACACACACACACACACACACACACACACTTGGAACTCATCTAACGAAGTGTCTTCACGCGGCGCTGGTGACTGGGATTCGATCAGGGATGTATGTTGCCAAGCAGAGGGAATGACCTTAGTAGCTTATTATCATCAGCCTCTTCGAAAAGACGAGCCTCAGTCTGATGATGAGTACGTGGGACACCTGACCTTAAGCCGATGTATGATAATTATCAAAATACCGCGGACACATATAGCTGACGACGCTGCAAGTACGTGGAAGCACCTGCATTATGTCGTACAAGATTTTAAGCGGTTGTCACTCTTCAAAGAAGGTGGGAGGGTGGCTCATTTGCATGACTAACCTTTCTTTGACATGGTTCCAACTGGTTAACGATTTCTTTTTTTTACCTGACGGTGATCCATTTCTTAAGAGGGTTGGTCAAGAGGCTTCGCGTATATATGTGCTTTCAAGCAGACCAGAATGCATTAGGTGATATGAAGTTTCTCATGTCTATTGATTCATTGTGAATACTAAACTCAATAACAGAAAGTTATTTGTTCTAATTATTATTCTTATTTAATCCAGACTCCTGCCAACATGATACCAGTCCTTACAAAAAGGGGGCTGAGTAGTCGAATATTTCTCGTAATTCTTTTCTTATGTGGCAGTTTATCTTGCTTTTGGTAACAAGAGCTTCTCTTACCCTCACATTCACACTTTACAGTGTTAAAGCATACACACACATATTGAGTGTGGATGTAATGTTTCAATCTCCACCACAGTTCTGATGTTATCACTCGCCGGCTCTTCAGGTGTACGTTGGGTGTGAGTGAGTCCTTTTGCTGGTGTTGTGTCAGCGAGGTCAGGTGTTGGTGATGTTGTCAGAGATCCACACCCACCATTGTGGGCGATAATTACCTGGTGACACGCTAGGATCTCGCCCTCACCGTCCAAGATGCCGTAAAGTGAATAGCCTCTTGATGCGACGTTTACAGTGAAAAATGAGGTTCTGAGTGTACGATAGTGGCATTCGCTTTAGTCAAAAGAGTAGTTGACTTTGGCATGACCTTGATGACATCACTTTTCTTACGTCATCTTGGGTTCACTTCTTAAAACACCTAATGTCCAGTTGATAGATGATAAGATACCCGGGCCGTTACGTGCTTTCGATACAGAGCAATGTTGTAGATAAGAATGGATTATACGTCCCGAAGAAAGAACTCCGACGAACAATATAAGATGTGGAAACAAGGGACCAACTCATTCAAAAATGGATGTACAGTCAGAAGAAACTGATAACACTTGATAGGATGAATTAGAGTTTCGAGGATACACTTGGTGATTTTGCCATTCAGATATACATAGGATTATCAATTACACATATGATGCTATAGCTCCCAGCAGATACAACGGTGGGCTCCATATTGCGACAGTACGCGTCGTGTTGTTAACATTTAGATATGCATAAAGTTATCAGTTACATATTTTGATTCTTTCATATCCCAACAGATACATCTATTAGCGTCATATTTCGAGAATTATTTAACGACGATCTAAGGTGTGGCTGACGAGTTTCTATTTTACGTAAGTAAGCGATTCGTACCTTCCATACCCAGGACACCTAATCCTCCTTCATAACGCTGTTTAGATTCTGTGGTATTAATGATGCTGCAAGATCGTATCGCTAAGAGTACGCCGAGGGTGCAAGTCACACTGACATTGTTAATCGAGAGAAGTTTCCTGGTAAGCCAAACACTTGCATGATTTTGTTATTACGGTGCTTATGTTGTCTGCGTCATGCTCTTCACTAATGGATAAAAGAACGAAGAAAATAACAAATAACGATTTAGAATACCCATTTAGAATTCTATCAAGGCGCTAAAAGCATTAGTTTCAAATTAATTGGAAAAAAATCATACTATAAACAATGCGCATCCTTGGTGATTTCAATGCGGTAATATAAAGTTATCCGAAGATTTCAATGCGTCAGTATAAAGTCATCTGTATCAAATTTTTGCAACACACACACACACACACACACACACACACACACACACACACACACACACACATATATATATATATATATATATATATATATATATATATATATATATATATATATATATATATATATATATGCATATATATATATATATATATATATATATATATATATATATATATATATATATATATATATATATATATATATATATATGCATATATATATATATATATATATATATATATATATATATATATATATATATATATATATATATATACATATATATATATATATATATATATATATATATATATATATATATATATATATATATATATATATATATATATATATATATGAATGTATATATATATATATATATATATATATATATATATATATATATATATATATATATATATATATATATATTTGAAGCATAATTTATATGATTTGACGCATAAGTTAATATATTTCATTGATTGGGTGAAGACAGACTGTTAGAATATCATCTTACTCTGATTATAAACAGGTTAGCAGTGGTTCGGGTTGGTAGTAAGACTGTGAAGTATTCAATCAAAGTAACTGACCGTTGGATTTAATCTTTTGTTGGTATATTACAATACTATTTTCATCATTACTTTCTTCTCCAAATGAATACTTTCTACAACTACATGAATATCTTAATCAGACTAAGGAATAAGTGTACTAATGAGGCATCGAATGATTCCTTGACAAAACATGATTTTTTAAAAATTCGGATTTGCAAGCTTGTTCCATAGCATCTTGTACAGCCGCTGTCGAACGTCTATACAAAATAGGTGAAAGGTCATGGAGTTTGTGGGTATACCAGACTGTATATTGGAAACAACAGCGACTTAGTGAACAGCTTAAAGTGAAAATTCGACAAGGACAAGACAGTTTCTTACTCGTAGTGTTGTGTAAAAAGGAGTCATGCTCAGACGTTAACAATGTTGATCAGGTGTGAAACTCAACAGCCTCTTCAAAATAGCATTCACAGAATCATCACTAGGTTCCTCTGTCACTTGGACATCAATTGTAGAACAATTCTTAGTTGAAAAAAAAAATTGGCATCAGCTGATATTTTTCATTACTATGACTTCATTTTTGCTGTTGAATTCTGATATCATGTCTATTTCAAGATGAATATAAGATACGCTCAGTTTAAAGTGTTTTACATTTACATGCAGACGTGCACAAGGACCTCCGGTTCAATCATTCTTTTTGTACTAACTGTGAATAAATATAGGCTTGTGTTTTTTCCCGTCGGCTGTTAATCGCTGTAAATACCAATGGACTTATGATTGACAGGTTGATACATATACATGTTATATGTACATCTGCTTTAAGAAGCACCTGTAACTCAAGTGGTGCCTCACGTCTGACAGCTTCCAGTTTACTCCAGCACCCGAGCGTTGATCTCTTGCTTTCTTTACAGAATTAAAAGAAGTAATTCACATTCCTTTAATGCTGTATTCCACTGATGTAATCATATCATTTTGTGTGATTCAGTAACCTTCTGTAACGACGTATGGAGTTTGATGCAGAAAATATCAGATAACACAGTTCTGTAACCAAGAAGGATTCGAACCGGAGACGTGGTCGCTCCCCATGTGGCCTCACGGTCGAGCAAGAAAAAGTGGTCCTTAGCGTCCCACAGGAGGCCGCGAGGTGTCCTTCAGGACGCCATTAAACAGGAGCCACGGCTACGCTAACCATGTCCAGAACAATGGTGGAAATTGTGAGTATCATTTCAAAAATGTAAAGGATTTAAAGACAGTTTATTTTCTTCCAGATAAACATAAAACTCGTGACCACTTAAAGATAAGACTCCAGGCGTAAAATAGTTTAATCAAGAAATATACAGTTCAGGGTTGCACCTCAGGGATTGTGATAAAGTAAATTCAGACAGGAGGCTATGATTTAATTCTACGTCAACAATTCTTTTCTGTATTATTCCATCATTTTGAGATCACACAATCATCATCAGGAGAAGTACTCGTTAAGAAGACGAAGCTATTCATTTTCTAATTCCCTCTGTTACTTCAGATTACGTTTCCAATTTCTCGTAGTATCAGAGCCTATGAAAAGAGGATTTTCTTTCTTATCTAAATACATTACATCCACAGACGATGCTTTTGTTAGTAAGGGCCTCTGAAGTAGCACCTCCAACTGGATAGGCAAAGTTTCAGAAGTGGGGTGAGATATTCTCTTCAACTGCCACATCTCCTGTCCATTACTGTCTAGATTACTGTCCATTAAGCTACTTAGGTAGTTAAAGGAGAATCGAGAAAAAGAAGAAACCTGTATCAAATTTATTAGCTGCCAGAGGCAATTTTGTGGGAGACTCCGAATCGTACGTGACATTGTAAGATAACTCGCATATAAAATCTTATTTATTGGAAATCAAGATAGAATGATCAGATCTTCTAAATGCTGACAGAGAGCTGTTCACTTGTCTAGATGGAGACACCAGCATTACCCTTACCATGACCTTGTATCCAAATGATTGCATGTAAATCAGGAGTTTTAGGTCAGCATTGAATTGTTTAGAATAACTATGAATGCCAGTTTCATTGTTAATCACTTGCCTTGTGGTGAAAACTGTGTACGTGTTTATGCATCAGACTTTCCTTAGTCGCGTCATTAACATGTCCAAAACATGTATCATAACCTCTTCTTACAGATATCCAATTCGCCTCCCATGTACCATATATATTCCTTATGTATATTTGATGCACTAGTAATATTATCCTCTCGTCGTTATCGCTTTTGCTATGTGTATTCTAACCGAATATCTCAAGCGTTCTTTCATATCTAAAGTCTCTGTATTTTTTATTTTTTTGATATCCTTTATATATTTATCCTACGTATTTTATATCTGTCCCCTGTCTGTCTCATGCCTTTCTTGATTGTATTTCTGACTTATTTCGAAACTTTCTTACAAATAAACTTATCCATATCATCCCTTTGGAATAGGTGGAGAAAGAATGTGTATTCTAACCGAATATCTCAAGCGTTCTCTCATATATACAGTCTATGTATTTTTTATTTTTTTCATATCCTTTATATATTCATCCTACTTATTCTATATCTGTCCCCTGTCTGTCTCATGCCTTCCTTGATTGTATTTCTGACTCAATGCGAATCTTTCTTACAAATAAACTTATCCATATCATCCCTTTGGAGTAGGTGGAGAAAGAATACAATCCATGTATCTTCTGAGTGTCGCAGATGGCAAAATAAAAGGGCAGAGTCGAGGGTGGAATTCCTCTAATACGTTTCCTCTCACTATCTCTTACGAATCCAACGAGTCTCACACGATTATCTCTCTTAATCCTCACAAGTCTCTCATTGTCTTCTGAGTGTTTATTACGAAGATTTTCATCGACTCTGACAATATGACAAAAAAAAAAAAAACTGTAAGATACGACTAATGTTAACACTAAGGAAATACCAGGATTTATGGATCAAGTTTCATCACGGGAACGCAAGGTACAGTGTAACTTAGAAGCACACTTCAAGTTGTCAGTAAAGAGGTGAAATTTGCCTGTTGAAAGCACAGCGATGTGTTGCTTCATTCCTTGTCAGCGAAAAGTTATCTATCACAAAGTTCTGACTCTGTAAATGAATGTAGAATGAAACTGTATAATGATATTCAATCAACAAAAGTAAATGCATTGGAGATTGTGAAATTATCCCCATAGACCTAGAAAGTGGCCAGGCGTAGACGTAGTCTGTTTACAAGAAAAAGGTAAATAAAACAGTAAATTTCTTGCTCATTGCAAAAACTCAGCCGTAAATCAGAGACGTGAGTTATCTAAACTATCTCAACGAAAGGTGATTTGCATGAACAAACTTTATTTACCGCAACGACGCGTATCTCTGCTCCCGATCTCGCTCTCTGGCCGCTCATGGTAGAACAGCCTGACCAACATGACGGAAAGTCGTCTCTCCACAAGATCAGATTAGTTCACTGAGACGAAAGCTCAGTTCAGTATGATTAATGGCTTCTGTAATTAACTATACACTAATATTCTTGTGAGGGGGTGAACCAGTGCACCGAGACAGAATCGTTCATAAAATCAGTTCATCTGAAGGATGAGAAACCCGTTCATCTAAACGACCACGATGAATTTTTCAACTCTTCAGAATAGTCGGTCAGTTTTACTACCTACTTTAGAGAATAGAATATACATCTGTTCTCACGGAAAAAGGGGGATTCATTCCTAGCCCATTTTACTGTTTCTACGAGGATGATCATATGTCACACCTTACCAGTCAGGTAACTCACTATTCACAGGACCAGTCAGCCCTCGAGCAGCCTGGTTACTCACTGCTTCCCTGAACAAGGTCACTCATTCTCACATAAAACAAGACTAGTCACTTGCTGCTCCCTAAGGCAAGGCCACTCCCTCACTGCCACACCTTCATCCTCCCACAGAGAAGTCATGAACGTCTTTTTAAGATATGGTTACTTGCTGAAATCCAGAGCTATGCCATCACAGGGTTCCTGTTCCTGTAACATCCAGACACTATATGTCCCTATTTCCCATCATCTCAAAAAATACTTTCGTCCCTCGCTCAAGACGATACAGTCCTTGAGCACAGTGGTACGACTCCTGGGTATGATGGTGCGCCCTTTGACCTGAGCCACGAGGGTCAGGTTCGTGGCCAGGGCCCATCATACCCAAGGGGCAGGACTGTCGTGTTTCAGGGTCGTGTCTTCGTGTTTCAGGGCTGTGTCGTCGTGCTCGAGGATCGTACCGTCGTGCTAAAGGAATTAATGGATAAATCTATCTGGTGTTCTCCATTAAAGTTAAGTGCTGTAGATTAACGTAATCTTAAGAAACGGTTTGATTTTAGTGAAATCCTCTGTAGCGTAATAAATTCGAAGATTGGCTGCACATCAGGCGTGGAACTCTGGTCACGAGCTCACTGAGTTAGCTAGGTATTGCGTTTCGAAAGAGAATGTATATATATATATATACATATATATATATATATATATATATATATATATATATATATATATATATATATATATATATATATACATATATGCTGCCCTTTTGATATTTCCTTAGTCTATTCATCCTATCTTATTAAATGGTGATGCTTTCCTTATTTCAAAGAATAGTCTTCGTGTTCCGTTTGCAGGGTTGACGTAAAAAAAAAAGTTTTATTATTAGCAGCTTTGTTATCACAACTGTATTTTCCTTTATCTTTCACGAGACTTTGTTCGTGAATTAGGGGAGAGAAGTGGTAAATACGGGAGAACTGTAATATCCCAGAACAGCAAATGATATAGAAACGTGTTATTTTTCAAGTCTTAGTTTTACATTCAGAATTTTCTTGGTCGCTTTTACTGAGTTCGTGACACAAGAAGAGTGTGTGGGACATCACGAGGACATCGTCGAGTGCGGCGCATCGTGACTTCATCACCCGATTTCGGTAATTTCCCTGAATATGGGCCTGAGAGGTCATGACCCCGGGCAGTAAGTCAAATTAGACAGTAGTGGTTTGTGAGCGGCTGCGTCGTGGGAGTAATGACAGTGTACCAGGTCGTAACTCGCTCACCCACTTGGGTCACGAAAGGTCAGGTGAGGCAGGGTCACTCCTGCCTCACCTGACCTGGCCTTGACCCACGTCTGTGATGACCCCATCGGGGATTGTTATAACGCCCGGGGTATAATCACCGCCATTAGTTTTATCAACGATGCTCCATCGCCTCTCCCCGGACCCCGACGCCGCTCTGGGGGCAGTAAAGGTCCAACCGTCGCTTGGAGACGAGAACCCAACGGCATCATGGCGGCAGAGGCCATTTTTAGCCTTCCGTAAGGCTAAGTTGTGTCCGAAAATCACGCGAGCCTGATTTACAGTCTGTTGTTCTCAAGACGCTTCCATCTTCGAAACTTACGATCTGGCCATTTCACGTCCTGCGGGGACTATGCTAATGTCTCACAGAGAGAAAGCACGCGAAGGCAAATGGGTATAAGGGAACGAGAGATCTGACTGGATAAATTCAAACGATGTATTGCCACTTCTTCACATGCGATAAGACTGAACACGTGACGCTTAGGCACCATGAAGCCAAAAGAGGAAAAGTTTAATTGGATTATTGACTCACGGAAGAGATCTCATGGTCCTTAAATTACGTTTTCCTCTTGCTTAATTTACGTGGTTCCTTCCTGCTCTTTTCTTTACTTAAGGCAACTGATTTTTCTTTCACTATTTTCTGTTATTCATATATATATATATATATATATATATATATATATATATATATATATATATATATATATATATATACAAAAAGAAAAATAGCGAAAAGAAAAAAACATATAAACAGATACATATAGAAACCCCTGTTCTATCTGAAATCGTCTGCATTCCATTTTATTCACCCTCAGAGGTGAAGGAACTGCTCATAACATCGTCTGGTTACAACCTCCAGTGCTTTAGCATATGAATACCCCCATTATGAGCACCAGATATACTTTGGTATAGGCTATTCCTGCTCATTAGTGAGAGACCCGTAGCAATGCAAACTAAAGTAACGATGTCCGTTTTATTATCATCAAAACTCGGATCTTTATAATTTATGTTCATGTATAAAACATTTGGCTGGAATGTAATATTAAGTATGCATTGCTAAAGGCAATGCAGTCAACTGAATTACAAAAAAATTCTTTTGCCTTTTCAGTGACAGCTAACCCGAAAAAAAAATCTTATAAGCTTAAATCTGTTGTAATTCTTGTAAGCAAACACGTATTTGTTTGATGTGGATTTCAGAAAAAGAAATAAATCGAGAAATCTCATAATGATCTGTGGTATAAATGAATAAATGATTCATTGAGACAGAAAAATAAAGGTAGTTCTGTAGTGAGAATTGCTTGTATTCCATTATACTGGAGACCAAAAATATTTGCAACTTCGTCCCGGCAATTGCACCTTGACATAAACATAGTAATGTATGCAAACGACTACATCAGGAAGTGTGGTGTCTACGAAAATGACAGTCGAGTATGTCATCATCTGACAAGGAATGTAAGCAAGTTGTTTACCAGGTTTGCTATTGAATACAGTTGCGATCTAAAGTTTGTTTCCAAAGACTGTTACAACACGATTTTTAATGAGAAGAATAGTACTCCTAATTTTTTTCTGTGAAAAAATATTAGGTTACAGTTCTCATACCGAGAAAAATCTATTAATGTTTCAGCGTAAATGGTTAAGTAGATACATGAATCAGCAGTGGAACATCCAAGTTAATCTTTCATCAACACAACTCAGTAGTTCTTTATTTTCATTTTCGCTTCAGTCTTCTCCTTTGGTCGAATATGGTTGATTTTTGTCCTCCTCTTCCCTTGCTAATCAAATGTTCTAAGTATTCTTACGAATGTGTTCCTTCAATTCCATTCCGAAGACTTTCCCTGGCAACTTATGGAGCCAATGATCATACAGTCTGAGGCCCTTAAGGTTACTATTGCTCCACTTATATTTCAATGACGCTCTTCAGGAGAACTCCCGCAGAAGTGTCTTTTGTAATCTACCTTCGTCTTTACTCTTGTCTCTCATCCACATGACTCAATTCCTCCCACGGTATCGTTGTTTCGATGTCATATTGAATCACATCTTAATGCAGTGTTGGATGCTCTTATCTAATCATCACAAAATACTGACATGATCATCAGACCCAGAGGGCATAGACACATTGTTCTCTGTCTCACAACTTAATCCATTCTCCACGACATATCTCCCCTTTCTAGTTTCTAGTCTCATTTATCATGCTTCGTTCTCTCTTCTCTTGCCGGATTTGTAACCATATCTTCATTCACTTTGTGTCATGAGTAACGAGGTTAAGACGAGGTTAGACCGTTTCATCATGTTCTTTCGCAAGGCAAGGCTTCCGCGACTCGATGTGTCGTTCGTGGACAATCATAATCAGTTCTGGAACTCTTCATACATGACAGTGATAATGACGCATTCTTCTGTCATCCTCCTTTTGCTCTCCTCAGTGAGGAAGATTTAGATACATGTGATGAAATATGAGTGAAAATATGAGTGTGAATTCTCTGTACCCTGTTTTCTGCTGTTCGAGATATTCATCAAGAATCATTATCTTTACTACTGTTACATTAATGATATGGATAATTTGACTATATTCACACATTAAAGTATTGCCTCGGGTCTTCTTGATCTGCCAGTAGATAGATAGAGACATGGAAGTGCCTTGACCTAGCCTTACCGTTGTGCAACACAACACATCGTTAATCAAGACTTACATGGCCTGCAGTGGGAAGATAGACGCCCTCCTGCAGACTCCCTGTTAGACGCCCTGGTAACCTCTGCTCCACTTCCGTCTTCTCCTGATGTCCACTGTGGACGGGCTGTGGCGTCCTGAAGGTGTTAGTGCCATACGAAGCTTGGCTCGAGGGTTTACGGAGATGATAAGAGAACTGGTAAGAGCTCCACTTGAGAATCTGCTCAGAAATTTCATACAGGAATCATCACTTCGGTAGAAGAAATGCCAAATGAATAAATAAATCATATGTAAAACTTTTAGGCATATGTAACCGACGAGACCAAACCACAATGTACATGAAAAGAAAACCGAAACACATTTACCATCCTATATAAAGATCTCACCCCCCCCTAGCAAGATACGTGCTCCAGTCACGCCCCAGAAGGCAGAGAGAGACACAAACACGCATCAGCTGCAGTACGTCAAGGTAACTCACTCATAACACAACACATCAGGGAGTGGAGATCCTTGGTGAGCATACCCCAGGTGTCGGCAGTGGTGCCTGCAGGGCTGAGGCACGCCAGTTGGCTGCCAGAAGTGCCGTTAGTCATGACGGTAAGTTACGCCTCCCGGTCAGGAAGAACCTCCCGGACCACAGCACAATACTGACGGCACTCAAGGGTAAACCACAAGATCTGGAAACCTGAAGTGGAGATATAAGATGATATGTGATCCTAGGATCATGGGTAAGATAATGATATATATATGTATATAATTCATTTATCTACTTGACATTCTTTTCTACCGAAGTGATGATTTCTGTATGAAATTTCTGATCAGATTCGCAAGTGGAGCTCTTACCAGATCTCTTAACATCTCCGTAAACCCTCGAGCCAAGCTTCGTATGGCACTAACACCTTCAGGACGCCACAGCCCGTCCACAGTGGACATCAGGAGAAGACGGAAGTGGAGCAGAGGTTACCAGGGCGTCTAACAGGGAGTCTGCAGGAGGGCGTCTATCTTCCCACTGCTGGCCGTGTAAGCCTTGATTAACGATGTGTTGTGTTGCACAACGGTAAGGCTAGGTCAAGGCACTTCCATGTCTCTATCTATCTACTGGCAGATCAAGAAGACCCGAGGCAATACTTTGATGTGTGAATATAGTCAAATTATCCATATCATTAATGTAACAGAAGTAAAGATAATGATTGTTGATGAATATCTAGAAATGCAGAAAATGGGAAACAGAAAATTCACATTAATGTTTGAACTCATATCTCATCACACGTACCTAAATTTCCCTCACTGATGAGAGCAACGGGAAGATGAAAGAAGAATGCATCATTGTCACCGTCATGTATGAAGAGTTCCAGAAACTGATAATTATAATTGTCCACGAACGACTTATCGAGACGCGGAAGGCTTGCCTTGCGAAAGAGCCTGACGAAATGGTCTGACCTCGTCTTAACAGCATCAGAAACCACTTACATATTGGGCCTCGTTGCTCATGACACGACGTGATTGAAGAGATGGCCAGAAAACCGGTGAGAGAAGAAAGAAGGATGAGTAATGGGAAACTAGAATTTAGAAGCTAGAAAGGGGAGATATGTTCGGAAGAATGGATTAGGTTGAAAGAACAATGTGTCTTTGCCTTCTGGGTCTGCTGAGGATGGCAGCATTATGTGATGGTCAGATAAGAACGACCAACGGTGCCATAAGACGTAATCTAATAACATAATGAAGCGGAGCACCTTTAGGAAGAGGCCAACACGCAGAAGAGGGACATGAGTAAAGACAGTGGTAGAGAATGAGTGAAACTTTGGCGTGAGCTTTCTGAAGAGCAACACAGAGTCGCGAAAGGAGGTTCTGTAAGCTCCATAAGACTTGATTAAGGTCCTCGAATAATCGGTAAATATAAGAAAAATTTTCGTGATTGGGTAGACCAAACCTTATGGAAACAAATTTCCGAATATTAAGAGGAGAGGTGGCCAATATCAACACACGGAAGAGAAAGAGAAGATAAATGAAACTAAGGGCAAAGATATAAGGTAAAGCGACGAGGGAAGATAAAAGATAAATCTTGTTGTACTTCGGTTCAATGAATTTTATGGATGACTTACATTTTCATCTATCTCTCTGCACTGTAACGGGTAATTAGCAAACTCTCTCGGCACTAAATCATTAGAAATAAATGCACTGAGAAGACTTCATATATGATCATACAAATGCATGAAAACCTTCTTTGAATTTCTTCAGATGAGAAAAAAAATAAACTTGCTATCTTAAATCAAGCCTCATATAAGTTTGTTCCGGTTCAATAATTCACTGTAAAATATCATTGAGATTCACGAAGGCAGTTTTCAAAATATTCATGAACATCGTCTTGCCCTACCGTCGCCTACTCCGCCGGCTTCCATGACTAATGTTCTTCCATGAGGCAAACTCCATAAACGCTTATAGGACTCACCTTTAAGTTCACTGGAAAGCTACTGTTAACAGCACCCCATCTCCTGGAAACCTAGATTCTATGAGTTCTAATTACACAGATAATTACCTGCATTCATTGACCATTAGTTTACACCTTGCAAATTGCGTCGATATGTAGAGATCCTAAAACTATATATTTAGTAAAGATGAGCAACTACACAAAGTTCTCTCTGTTCGTCCTTGAGTGCACTTTACTGAATTATCTGTCGCCATTATTCTTTACGATGGACTTTACTTCCAGTAATAACGAACGTCGGACTAAACTGTTGGGGGAGTATAATTTGAGTGTTATCATGAACCCCAGAATAATTACGGTCAACAGTGATCGCGTGCAGAGGTCAAGGGTCAAGCCATGCGCAAGGAAGTCTGATGATCATGTGTGCGAGCTCGCCAAAATCTCGCAATCAGATACAATTACATGTAATCTATTGCAAACCTGTTCTCACTCCTTAAAAGGGACGAGTTGTATGCCAATATTGACACAGTATTAATCTGATTGCTCCGAAATGGGCAAATTCCCTATTCTCTATATCATAATTTCTAAATATCGTGGTGCTAATAATTCGTTACTAAGTCTACATCAATAAAGTATGTTTATGTAGAAGTCAAATTAGAGAAGTGCACAAATAAGAATGACATGGTGTACTGGTCAGCGCCGTTAACTTTGAAGCCCCAGGTTCAAATCCTGATCCAAGTAATTGAACACCCACCATACTCCAGATTCTTTGTGAATAAATGTAGTTTCAACGCTGTCCTCCTTGCAGGAGTGGGGATGTAATGGACTAGTTCGGTGTGAAATGGTACTTTCTGTCTATTGACAATAGCAGAACTTCACCGAAGGCGACTTAACACTCGCGCTGTAACCAATATATATATATTCTGGCATACAGGCCCGACCCTGATGGATTGGGATAAGTGGCCATGATCATTGGACGTATAAGACAGAAAAAGTTGGGCGACAGAGCTCAGGATCGACTGAGACAGTAGCAGTTAGTTACGTTATCAAGATGAGTACGTGTTTCTGACACAAACTGTGTCATCTTGTGTCCGTAATGCCTCAGTGGTCAGATGCTGTTGCTGATGGTGTCTGACTGCAGGTACGTATCACCAGTTCTGGTGAAGTTTGATGTACATTGATAAACTCAATAGTCACAAAAAGAAGAAAGACATCAGTTCTTTGTCTAAAGGTGTTCGGCGGTAAATGGATGGTATTTCTGGTACATGCTACAAAGTTAAGCAAGGATTAGAGTTTCTCTTCGCAATGTTTAAGATAATCATTCATATCGGAGATGGCTGGTTACTCAGGCGTCGGAGACCCGGTACAATTCTTCTTTACCAGTCTTAGTCTTTGCATATTTGGACACTTTCACTCCTAGTCGTGCTTCACTGACCGGCTAACTGTTCGTCTGCAACAGATCCTCAACACAGACCGACTCATGATCACTAGGAGGATCGACGGTATAAGATGGTAAAGGTCTTTTTACTTGTTTCGTGCAGAGGAACTTTTCCAGAATCCATCGTAGCTGCTGGCATATCATTCATAGTGCGATCTGATGCTGTTTGGATAACCTTATTAGATATATGATCATTCCTTCCCTTTTAGATATGACGTTCTTGGATCTTCAACATGATCATTTTTTGGTCAATATGTCTTGTTTTCTCATGACAATCACATACGTCCGGATTTCTTTAAGGTGGCCATTTTTTCCTCTTTTTTGGTATGTATATATATATATATATATATATATATATATATATATATATATATATATATATATATATATATATATATATATATATATATATATACTTATCTATTGCCAGAAAAGATGATTAACTGGGTTCTGTAAGTTTTCGTAACAGTGTGAAGTGAGTGAATAGAACGTCAAAAAAGAATGAAGCATAAAAGCCAAGGACGAGATTATAACTGTGGATGATACTGAAGGAGGTCCACAGGTCGTCAATTGGATTTTGATACTTAGGTAACCTGCTCTCTCTGTCTCTCTCTCTCTCTCTCTCTCTCTCTCTCTCTCTCTCTCTCTCTCTCTCTCTCTCTCTCTCTCTCTCTTTCTCTCTCTCTCTGCTTTTCCTCATCCATGCCAAATGACAGAACTGTAAATCTTGATATTATTCTTACCTCTCTTTTTTTCTCGACCATTTACGCTCTATACGGATAAGATCTTTGCCTTTGTGTCGCCCACTAATGAGAAGTGTTCTTGGAGCGATGTTGCCTAAAGACTGTTCCTACTCTCATGTTCCTCATCTCATGGTCGTATCTGTCATGTTCGTATCTGAAAGGCTTCGATCTTTTTTTCCTTCTCATGTCTTCAAGAGCCTCATTCTCCTTGACCTCTGACCCCTCGGATTCTTAGTTCACATTGGCTGTCTGGCTATTCAATACACACCCACATCCTTGACATTTTTGGTACTGTGTACAAACCTAGAGGTCCTTGTGACCACGATCACCACCTAGAAGCATAAGATAATCAAATTGCCAAATATTTCCCTCTAAGAATAAGTTGTAATATAACCGTACATATCAACTAAACAATTATTTAGGGCACTGAGATTACCAGATTTAGATATGGAAATGGATGGTCCATATACATAGATGAAGGAAGGGCAGAATGAAGAAAGAGAATTGATTAAACATGTGGGGAAACAAATGATAGTCGGTCATGCAATACGACTGCACGAGAGTAGGAATCTCACAGACACTTCAGTAACTCTGAATAAATAGGGAGGGGATCGTAAGGAGGAATCAGCACAACTCGGTAGAGAAATAGAAAAAGTAATAAAAAAGAATAGATATTGAAAACTGAGTGCATCAGACTTCTAAGAAATAGCATATGAATGTACAAACTGGGCGCTGTTTGGAGGATATAGCCAACAGAAGAAACTGTGTGTAAGGTGACACTGTAATATAATATTCTCCGCAGAGATAAGGCTCCAAAGAGTAATTTGTCACAGTAAATTGGCTGAACAAAGTTAAGCTGGCTTTAAGGAGATTAGATACTTATAAACATCCTGTTGTTAGGAGACAAAAATTTGCATTTTATGTCACATTATATATATATATATATATATATATATATATATATATATATATATATATATATATATATATATATATATATATATATTGACATATGAATAACAAAAGAAAATTCATCATCTAACTTCAAAAGGAGGGAAGAACAGCTGGGTTAGCTGAGACCTGCCCGACAGGTCCAGGACTTGAACATGGGCCCACTTGATGCATGTCCAGGGATGCACGTACAGAATAGATTTCTATGAACAGTTTTTTTTCCTCTTGTTTTAACCTTTTGCTTCGGATATTGTCAAGCCGTTTATGATACATGGGTACCATTAATGCACGTGGCTTTGGTTATTTGAAGTAATACTCCCTTACTTTCTTTGTTACTTTCCGGCTCGCTCCTCTAAATGCCTACTCCATGTTGAAAGAATGTAAAAAGAAAGTATGACGAAAGAGCGAATGTGAAACTGACAGGAAAAAAAATGGCTTGTTTTTGAATCAATAATCATCATGATTGTTCTTGAAACATATTACTGTCTGCTTACATTCTGATGAGTCTGGATAAATTATTAGACTAATAAATTTGTTTAAGTGTTTGGTCAGATTAGAAGCTGTAAAAAGGAAAAGTGGCCCTTCTAGATGTACAATTCAGAGTTCTGCGTGTGGCAGGGCAGAACCGCCAGATCTAAACCGGATCCTTGTCTTATGAAGACCCGATCTCTTCTGAGTAGTCCTTAACATGACCAGAAATGGCTTCTCCAACCTGGTCTTCCTGGTAACGTTTCCATGTATGGACCAGCCTTATCTCTTTGCCTCTCAGAAAACTAGGAAGATAATATATTACCGCCCGACATATTTCCAATCTAATTCACTTATTTTTTTCCTTTTTCTGTCAGTGTCATAAAGCATTTTTCGGAATATCATTGCACAGTTGCCTGTATGTGTGTGTGTGTGTGTGTGTGTGGGTGGGGGGGGGGGGGGTATTCTCTTCTCAGCAGTATATTTGAATAGTTACCTGTAATTTTGCGGCCTCCCTGTAGTGTTCCAGTCTTATATAAGTGATGATGTACTGTCACGTCGAATTTTCTTTCCATACTGTTTGAAGGAACATCAGAGACAGTTCTTCTCTTTTCGTGTGTATATATATATATATATATATATATATATATATATATATATATATATATATATATATATATATATATATGTATTCTTGTTTTATATGTGTCGTGAAGCTTCCCCTTGCTGGTATATCAAGAGCTATAATTACATAAGTGGTTGCGATGTCCCCTGCTATGATAATAGTGATATTACAAAGCAAACGTATGTAGAACTTTTCCCCTTGTACCACCTGCTTCCACTACATGAACCCTGTCAAATCTACATCATAAGGTGTCACATTAAACACAGAATCAGTTGTTGGTGTTGGCCAGATTAAGAACGGTAGAGCGTGACTCTTGCAAAAGTGAAAATCCTGTGTGATACTTTATCCCGCTTGTAACGACGACACCTGAGCCCTTGGTGTCTGTAGCGTTTCTTATGATAGAAAATATTGGGGTACAATCAAATAACTGATTGCATATCACAATTATCATTCTTATCTCAGCGGCATCTTAGCAGCATTTTCGAAAAATCTTTCATACCCATCAAAAACTCTGTATAAATGATCCTTCTACAATTTTGTAATTCTAGCAACATTTCTTTACATCAGCAGCATCTCTGTTTTCAAACACTCATTTATATTCCTATCTCATTTTACTCAGCATCTCTTCTTCCTGCAAGATTTCATTCGACATATCGTCATCACCCCTCAAAGAAAAAGATACTTAGCCAACATCATTCAATGCTAGCAGTGCCTGTTTTTAAGGGAGCATCATCTCTCCTTAACAACATATTTATAAAGAATTTCTCTTTATTCTCTTTAATAGGCCTTGGTCTTAAACATAGATCTTTATTCGAACACAGGACTTTGTCTCTGAAGCAGACATTTGTTTCTAACACAGGTCTTTGTCTCAACACAAGCCACTAACTGTAAAACAGGACTTCGCCTCTATCAGAGGACTTTCTCTTTAGCATAGGCCTTTAACTCTAACACGGGCTTTTGTTTCTAGCAAAGGTTTTTCTCTCTAATACATGTCTTTGTCTCTAACACAGGTCTTATTCTCTATACATATCTTTGTCTCTCTCCCAGGCCTTTGTTTCTTGAACAGGCCTGTATCCTTAAGGCAAGGCTTCGTCTATATCACAGACATTTCCAAAACCACAGACTGTTACCTTTTATCTCTAACATAAGACTTAGTTTAATCATCGTCTCCTTATCAAAGTATCTCCATATCTTTGAAGAGCGTCCTCTCATCTTTGTGGCTTCTCTCGATCCCAGAAACATCTTTACCAGTTTCGTCTCCACATCATGGCAAAATCTGTATGGCAGCAAAATCCTCTGCCCCGTCAAAAGATATTATTCACACGCCGAAGAGTAGATGGCATAATCCCCTCACTATCTACTTTCCGTGCAATATATATCATTTCCATAACGTCTTTCTATCTCTGCGTCATGTAAGTCTATCATTATGTATCGTCTATATCATTATGTATGGGAATATATACACATACAAACATACAAGACATTATCCTTCCAGTGATCAACTCCCATCCTCAACCTGTAATTATTCTGAGGCTTTGCCTCTCTCCGTTGTAAATCATGCCCCTCAAATAATTATCTACGACAACATCAAACACCACTAATTTCAAATACCCATAAATATTTGCGTAATTTCTTTTATCATTCACCGCGCGGGAGGACTCGTTCTCTTTTTTTTTTCACATCACCCATCTATTTAACTTCGCTGCCACACGGTTTCGTGATAGTTACTCTCTCTCTCTCTCTCTCTCTCTCTCTCTCTCTCTCTCTCTCTCTCTCTCTCTCTAAAGCTTGTCTTCGCAACAGAATTCTCATCGACTGTTTTTTTTTGTTTGATCACCGATGGTGATGGTCGACAGAACGACCTCTTTATCTTTTATAACTCGATGTGTCTACAAATTCGTCCTTAACGTTTATCTAACCCTGTGGTCAAAAGATTTTTCACAGGGTTTGGTACACAAGCTCCGGCATATAAAGATAAATAAACACACACACACACACACACACACACACACACACACTCTATATATATATATATATATATATATATATATATATATATATATATATATATATATATATATATATATATATATATTTATATATAATTTTTACCAAACACTTCAATTTGCTTTTTATTTTTTATTTTTGATTTGACTTTCGACCTTTCTCAGTTGAAGGTCTGGCTTGTGAGGTCTCAAGTAGTGTAGTGTATCAATTGCCAGTTTCATCTCCTAGCTGATTTCTTTACTTCCTCTCATGTGTACTTTCTTCTTCATTTTCTGTCGGTCTTTCTTCTCTATTTTTCTTTTCTATGATCACATTTTCTATGTGGTTCGCCCTCTCCTTCCTAGAAGCTCAATTGATTCACATACTCACGCACACAAAAAAGGATATTTTTCACCACGTTACCCACTTCTATGACAACAAAAGTAAAGAACTCCTAAACTGGAATACTTAGGTTCCTATGTCTAATTTTTCAATCGATTTTTCTTACATACAGATCTCTACAATCATTGCAGTTATAACTGCTTTCCGATGATTGTGGACAGATGAAATAAAAGTATCTACAAGGGATAATATCAGAAGGGCCAATATTACTAGTACCTCTGCTGTGATGACGCCACAAATCACATCTTTATGGGAGTAAACTGGGGCGTTGTTTGAACGAAGCTTCCGAAACTTCTATGAACCCTGAAGAGAGGGAGAAATCCCTCTGGCAAACAAGGGAGGAGATTTACATCTCACGACAAGGACTAAGGATGAAATAAAGAAGTAACAGAATGCGTGTCCATAATCGGTGAAAATGTTAAGCTCAAAAGTAGGAACGAGATGGAACTCTTATCTATGAATAAAGCCTTTATGCAAAATACCGCCGCCGTCTTAATTAGGCAAAGAGGATTAAAAACATTCGTGGGCGAAGTGTCCCAAATTTATTGGAACATAAAGGAGGATCGCACACCTTATCTCGAGAGGCGTATCCTGCACCTGGGGATTACAAGGCTTTATGGTCACTGTGAACAGCTGCATGGCGGCGTCTGCCGGGATGGTACACATAGTAAGGGGGCAACGAAGGTGCATATTCATGCACTTTCTTAATTCCCATTCCTCTCTCTCTCTCTCTCTCTCTCTCTCTCTCTCTCTCTCTCTCTCTCTCTCTCTCTCTCTCCTTCATATTTGGCATATAACCTCATCATGGGCCAATGGGCCTTCTGTTGACTGGTTTTCCTATGCACTCTCCTTTCCTTTCTTTTTGATTTTCTCTCTCCCTCATTCTCCTAGTATCTCTCTTTCTCTTTTCCCTCCCAGGTCAACCTATCTTTATCTTTATTTTTCCACCGAACGTAAACACCGTCGCTGGTTATATCTTTCCCAGCAAGATTATGTTCTCAGATCTTGCTGATTGTAAAGTCGTGTTTTATCTTGACCTTTCCGCTCTGAGTCAGACAAGACGGCATTTTCTTTTAACCCGACCTCCTGCAGTTTTCTGCACTGTCTTATCAACACTTATCGTATTTATCTAAAAGTAAGAATACCTTCTGGCAGCAATCATTTGTACATAGTGTTATGCTCAGTACCTTCTATTTATAACATATTATTATATTATATTATATTATGTTACCGGAGTCGTATGCTTGAAGTTACACTGCAAGTGAAACGTCACCTTTCGTGAGGCTGCATCTTCGTCAGTTGACAAAACAGACAACAATCTCGTCTAAAAACTCGATTCAAATGACTCCGAGTCCATCCTGTCCCTACTACTGAGTGTTGCGCAGACCTGAAGCTGTAGAAGCCCCTTGGAAATACAATGATTGATGATGATAATGATAATGATAATAATAATAATAACAATAATGATAATGATAATAATAATAATAATAATAATAATAATAATAATAATAATAATGATGATAATAATAATGATAATAATAATAATAATAACGATAATAATGATAATGATAATAATGATAATAATGATAATAATAGTACTACTGCTACTACTACTGCTACTACTACTACCACTAATAATAATAATAATAATAATAATAATAATAATAATAATAATAATGATAAAAATAATGATAATGATAATAATAATAATAATAATAATAATAATAATAATAATAATGATAGTAATAATAATGATGATAATAACATTAATAATAATAATAATAATAATAATGATAATAACGATGATAATAATAATAATAATGATATAATGATAATGATAATAATAATAATAATAAAAATAATAATAATAATGATAACAATAATAATAATAATCAATAACAATGGTAATGATGATGATAATAATATTAATATAAATAATAGTAATATAAATAATAATAATAATAATAATAATAATAATAATAATAATAATGATAATAATTATGATAATAATAACAATGATAATTATAATGATAATAATAATAATAATGATAATAATAATAATAATAATAAAAATAATAATAATAATAATAATAATAATAATAATAATAATAATAATAATAATAATAATGATGATAATAATAATAATAATGACAAAAATGATAATAATGATAATAATAATGGTAATGAGAACGATAAAAATGATAGCAACAATGATAACAATAGTAATAATAGCATTATTGATGATAATAATGCATTAGAAAATTATTTTTCAAAAAAAATCAGGGGGGACTTTTTTATTTCAAAAACGCCATACATTTTGTCGCATCCTGAGATTTTTCGGCGCTGACTCGTTTTCTATGACATATTTTCATATCATCGTATAATGAGGAATTATGCAATTTTCAACTAAATTGTAATGTTTTTTGTCCTTAAATACGATTTTCTTGTATTTTGGCTCACTCATACTAAATTTTAACTTATCAAAGCATTTATGGATGTTTTTTGACATAATACAAATTGAGCTTTCATTGGATATAATTACCTCTCTGAAATTTACATATACTCAACCAGATGACTTATTAAAGTGATGATGTAGATTTTATGATGATGTAGGGGAGGTTATTGTACAGTTAAAACGGTAGATCGGGGAGAATAATATAGATATCCAAGGAAATAGAAGGTTCACACACTTGGACAGACAGACGCAATGAAAAAAAGAAACGCTGGTGGTTGAATGCATGAAATATTAGTTCAAAACACAAAAAGCGCTGAAGAGAAGCAAATGAATAGGTTTAAAAAGAGATAAAGACCTGTGTTGAAACTCACATAAACGCACGTTCATAGATAAGTAAACATAAATGAACAAAAAAGAAATTAACGTATATATATATATATATATATATATATATATATATATATATATATATATATATATATATATATATATATATATATATATTCAACTTTTCATAGCTTTGATTTCATTGTCCATCTCATTTATTTTCCCCTTATGTAAATTTCTCATCCTGGCGAAACAGAACTATCCCTTTCAGATCCACCACGACTCATGCATTACTGAGGGCGAAGGGCAAATGTTCATTTGCCCGTTTTGCTGATGTAGATTGTGGGAATAATTACAAAGCTTGTGATACGAGATGATGAAGGGCATGTAATCAACATCACCCGGTTGGTGTTATCATCTCCTGAGCAAAGATGAACGATGCAAAGTGAATGAAGTGAGACCTGTTAGGAGGCATGTGCATTTATTTTGACAAGACAAGAAAATGAAAAAGTTGATGGAAAGCCACAGTAAGCAGACAGTCACTGCTGATTTTACGCCTCGTGATCACAAGTTTCTCCTAAGGAGTAAGATACTGGTAGGGAAAATATCTCTCCCCTTACAAGACGACGTTTCTTCTTTAGATACATTTTGCTTATTTCTCGACCGTTAATAAAGCCGGGAGCGCCGCTGCTCTTGTTAGAATAGTGGCTGGGAGAGAGAGAGAGAGAGAGAGAGAGAGAGAGAGAGAGAGAGAGAGAGAGAGAGAGAGAGAGACAGAGAGAGAGAGAGATTTTCTTTCGGAAAAAACTTTTTTTTTTTTCTTTATGAGTATTTGAGCACATCCCTTGGTTAAAGGAGTTGATACTGGGGTCAGTATGCTGCGGCCCCTCACACCTGTGATAGCTGTAATCGTGCCATCAGAACTATCCGTCAATTTAAACATGATAGCTTTCCATCTGCACGTACAAAGTCCTTTTGAGAATTTGCAGAAAACGTGGGTCAGGTCATATCTGAACAGAAAACTCAGGTGGGTTCAGGTCTTAACAGATATAAAATGATTTCTTCTAAAGGTGGTATCTTTCCCTTTGAAATTTTTTGATGTAATAACTTTCCTCTTGAACAAAACAATTCTATTTGAGAAAAACTTCAATTTTGAACGTAACAATTTTGTCTTCCAGCAAATCAATCGTACAATGAAGCATGATAACTTCCCTAAGAAAATGCTCGCTTTGTCTTTGAAGATGATGATTTTAGCACCGTAAATGATAATTTTCTCATTCTTTCATTATAATGTCATCCTTGTCATTCACTGTATTCAAGTTTCTCTCTGTGGAATATATACATAAAGTCCATGATATCAAAATTTTGCTTTTCTATTTTCGATGCTTCATGACTTGCCATTCTTTTTTTTTAATTGTAAGAGATACCTACTGCAAAATTCAATCCTTGTAGGAGCTGACTGAGGCAGCCAACCGTCGCCTTCCACGCAGCTGTAAGACCTGGCAGATGCACCCTTGCCAGAAAAAGACACACACACACACACACACACACACACACACACACACACACACACACACACACACTGCTATAGGACCTATCAGGTGTTACCTTCCCTCTTGCTCTGTTGAAAGATCTAGCAGATTTTATCATCGTCTGCCACGGCGTCGTAGGACCCCGCAGATGTACCGTTGTCTGGCGCGGTAAATGTATCGTCGTCCTAAGGTAGATCGTAGCATATTAACCGTCGCCTTCTACACTGCTGTAGAACTTGGCAGATGCACTCCCGCCGCCCCTAACACCGCTGTAAGACGTGGGAGATGTACCGTCGCTTCCCAGACTGAACGTACCATCACCCACACCGTCTCAGTCATACGAAAAATATATAAAAAAGAACCCTACAGCTTTCACTTTTTTTGTTCTGTCCTCCTTGTTCTAATCTTCAAAGTGAGGAAGGTTTACTACTCATGATAATAGGAAAATGTCCAATTAGGAAAGTTTCTTATCATGAAATACTTGTTTAACAAGAAGATTTGCATCTTTTTGCCGAAATTAGCGACTGGATTTACGATTATCAGAGAGTGCATCCGTTCACCTCACGTTCTCTTGCACAGGAAAAACGTCAACACTTTCAGGAGGTGTTCATATATTTCGTTGCTTTCATTTCACCCTCAGATTCCCATTAGTTTCAGTGAACACTAATTTCTTTATTCGTTTACATGAGATGCATATCATATACGCGCTGAATTCATTGTTATTGTTCACTTCGTCTGAGGAGTTTGTCTTATCCTTCTTATCTGATGATAAGAGGGGAAAGCCTTGTAAGATACTGGAGATAATGCAATGGTTTTCGCTGCACAACACAGGCCATTCTCCTGCTGTGGTTATATTGTTAGTTGCTGGCTTTGTTCTTGGCGGACGTGTCGTGTGGACCAGCGGGCACTGGTGGTGGTGGTGGTGGTGAGGGTGTGGTGGTGTGGTGGGGGTCATATTGGTAATGGTGGTGGTGGAGGACGTGGTGGTGGTAGTAAGGGTCTATATGGTGGAGACAGTGATGGAGACATTGGTGATGGTGGTGGGGGCGTTGTCTTTTGGCGTTGCCGTTGGTGGTTGTAGTTGTGGTGTAGGTAATGATGGCAATAGTGACGTCCATATACGAATAGTTGTAATAGTGGTGGTAGTGGTGGTGGTAGTAGTGGTGACAATGGTGGTAGTAATGCTGATGGTGGTGGTGGTGGCGGTGGTAACGAGTGTGGATGTGATGGATAAAGTCACTTGGTTTACAAGGAAATCAACACTCCTCATGTACCAGTTCACAAGAACTTGGATTCCTTGGTTAAGTGAGAGGCAGTCTAGTCTGGGGAGGAGTCTGATTATGATCTTCACCGACCTTGTCATATGGCTTCGAAGTCACCGCCATAAGGAGAGATTCGATAAAAAAAAAAAGAATCTGCATTAACATCTTCACCTTAAGCTATGAATCTCGTTTTGTGTATGGAGAATTTTTGAGAGCAATTCCCTATACTTCTGGGGATGTTGTTGCAAAGGATAAATCTAGGCTTCTATAACTATTAATGATTAACCATTATAACACATGAGATGACTCCGCTTATCAACGGTGGAACAATCAAGACCTTTCTCTCGATAAACATCAGGGAATCCAGAGGTTCTGCTAGAGACAGAGTTCTTTTAAGGTACACTTTAACAAAACACATAAAAAATATTCTTAAGCGGTCAAAACAGAAAGAACTAATTGAATAATTAATTAACAGATCATTTGTTTTAGGGAAATTCACAAGAATAGAACATGTAGGAGAGGCAGTTCTTCTTCCTCTTCTTTTTTCCCTACGTATGTGGACTCCCTGCTCCAAATTTGGACTCATCATATTGACACAAAGACTGAACTGTGTGGGCTGAGAGCGTGAACAAATATATCCTCTGCTTAAAAAAGGATCTATCAACAAAGGTAGGTTATAATAATGTTGCTGATAATTCGTATCAGCTGTATAAGAGAGCGCAATTTCTATCTTAAACATTTTCAACTCCGGATGATCCAAGAGACTAACAAAATTGGGTGACATCGCATGAGAGAAATGGTGCAAACTTCAAAAATGTACCCTCCAGGTCGGGTGCAAACTTGTGGCCGTGAGATAGCACAGTACGAAGCATCAGGGAACTTGAGAAGCATAGAGGAAAAAAGCACAAGGTAACAGAGAACAGGATATGAAGGGGAGCTTTGATAAAGAGGTCATGGAGGAAGGGGAATGCGTCACTATCAGCAACGAAGGACTATACATGCAGGGAGTCATCTTAAACATCTGAAGGTGTTCAAGTTATACCCTGAAGCTGACAGCCTCAACGACCCTTGTAGTTTATAGGTTTGAATCCTAAATGATCAACCAACCTCGTAAAAAGGTTTTTCCTAAAAAACTTATTCTACATATTTTCCTTTGATATTTAGGTAGAAAGTTTTGCTTTTGTGTAAAGCTACCTGTCATAGTGTTTATGTAAGGTGAAGGAATTGTATGTATTAAGCGCAGGTTGTACTTGAGTTTGTAGTGATGATCTGAATGTTTGCTCCTGATCTAACCAGAGGATAAGCCCCATCCTTGATGATGCTAATTAGTCACGTGTACCTATCGAGGTCGTCGTGTTGCCACCCTTGTTAGGTGGGAACTCTGTTTCACATATCATGCAGTTTGTATGGCGTTTCTATACCATGACAAAAAGATGTTGGCCCTTGTGGTCTGTGTGGCTTACAGTTCCCATAACTTGGACCCTTCGAAGTCTCCTGCCTCCCGCGCTCGCCCCTGCTTAACGTGATCACCCTGGGTGCTGCTGGTACTTCACTGAGATTTGAGGTGAATCCTGTAAGTATCCTACATTTCAAGCTCTCCCCCGCCTGAAAGGGGCCCACGCTGGATGCTACATAAGTACCTCACTGAGACCTAAAAATACCTTTTTGAACATCGACCCTGAAAGTACCCTGCGTCTCTAGCCGTCAAGCTCCTGTCATCTATATTATCTGAATCCTAAATCTCGAAGAAACGATGATTACCCCTTCTTCATGTGGGTCTAGCGTGTGATTACGTATTGTCTCAAGGTTCGATACACACTTGTTGCGCCAGATGGCTGCTCCTGCCAGGTGAACAGGACTAACGATGTGGAAGGTAATACACGCGAAATGTGCAATGTGCAGAAGGATGAAGAACATGAAAGGAGAGAAGATTAAGAAAAAGAAAACGAAGAAAATAGGAAAAAGATAAGGTTGTGTGCTAAAGGAAATGGACATAATATGATACAAGAAAATATGGAAGAAATACATAACAGAGGAGGCAAGAAAACTGGGAAAATTAGAAAAAAGAGACAAAAAAGGAGGATGATGATGAGGAGGAGAAAGAGGAGAAGGAAGTGGAAGAAAAAATCAAGAAAAGTAAACTACAACAACCATGAAATATAACCAAAGAATAAACAAAGAATGGTACAGAGATCACTAACATATAAGAAATAGTGACATATAAAGTGCCTTTATGGCCATAGTGGTGTCTGAGGAAGACCAGCTGACTGTCACTCCTCCACAAAAGACCCCGCCACTCCACCACATAAAGTCCTGACACAACCACCTCAGCTTCACCTGCCACACTCACATACTCTCTATATGTAGCAGTGTTCCTCATTATGGTCTTCACAGACCTTCGTTAGGGAGCTGCCTCATTACTTCTCGTCAGGGAGCTACTTGTACATTCTGCCGCAACCAGAAAAAGATATTGATTCCTAACTAGCATAGTATCCCCCTATGAAACTTGATTAGAAAATGGGGAGATATATCTCAATTTTTATATGATAATGATCATGATCCGTGCGTCATAACTAATGTACTATAGACGGTTTAAACATAATTTCCAGGAAAGGTGCTCTCAAGAAGTACAAGACCTTTATTACCTGCGATTACATTGTTCCCGGGTGATGTGCAGGGAGGTTTTAATCTCGTTTATGGCACAGTGCTACTGGCCCTTCAATTCTTTGGATTCACGCCTTAGGGGACACCACCTGCATTCTGTCGTGTCTCTCCCCTTAACCTCGACGTCTCCTGGGTCAACTTGATTTGATTTAGACGATCCCATGAGATAAAGAGGGAGGAAAAAGAAAGGCAAAGGACTATATGATTCTCCTATTTCTCTCTCTCTTTCCCTTTTTCAAGGTTTCTTTAATCATCACGATATATATATATATATATATATATATATATATATATATATATATATATATATATATATATATATATATATATATATATATATATATATATTTATATATATATATATATATATATATATATATATATATATATATATATATATATATATATATATGTGTGTGTGTGTGTGTGTGTGTGTGTGTGTGTGTGTGTGTCTGTGTCTGTGTGTGTCTGTGTGTGTCTGTGTGTGTGTGTGCGTGTGTGTGAGTGTATGTGAGTGCTTGTGTTCATGTTGTTCCATCGCTGTAGACTGCAGGGAGGTCGAGACCTCTGTTATCATCCCATTTTTAGGAGTCTCACTACGTTGGATCTATAATCCACACGTCAATCTGACACCAGGTTCTGATGTCTGCGAGTTTTTATGCTAAGTGGGAACGTACCTGAGATTAGGAAAGATAGGGACAGGAACGATTGCATATTGGTATACACCTGCGCAGTCTGACGCCTCGACAGCCTCAAAAATGCCCAGCTAAGGATTTTCAGTTTTCTCTGATTTAGGAATATCGTGCTGTCGCATAAATTGGCTCCTTCCAGCACTCTGCCTCTGTACGCGCTGAGTAAGAGTTTGTTTCGATAATAACTCCTGTATTACTCTAACGAGAACGTTCATACAGTCTTTCCGTTTACCGTAAATATCACTGCTTTATGCTGTTGATAAAGACCCTGTGGCATTTCAGTCGTCCTCCCTCACCACACATCTCCTATCTTTCTGTATGTCCCTTGGTTTTCTTAATAACTTAAACACGATATTTTTTTTTCTTGAAAATCTATTTCCAGTGTGTTTGTGTTCCCTTCCTTATATTTCTTGCCATCATTCAAATTACATATTCATGATGATAGCATGATCCACTGGTCCACACCCTTCCCATTAACCCTGCTTTCTTATCTCTCTTCTTACCTCCTGTGATTCCCTTAATTACTTATGTCACCCCTGCTGTGTACCTTACCCCACATCTTCTGCAGCCTCGTACACCCATATGTATGCAATTAGTGCTCTGTACCTTTCCCTCCATACATTCGCACAGTCACTGCATATAATTATATATATATATATATATATATATATATATATATATATATATATATATATATATATATATATATATATATATATATATATATAATCTTTTATCTGTTTCTTCATTTCTTCTGGGTTCGCCTGTTGCCTGTTTGTCTGCATCTCTCTCTCTCTCTCTCTCTCTCTCTCTCTCTCTCTCTCTCTCTCTCTCTCTCTCTCTCTCTCTCTCTCTCTCTTTGTACCTTCCCTTTCATCTGTCCTTCACCTGGGGCCATCTCTCCCATAGAGGCCCCTCGCTGTGCAGCCCGTTGTCGGCAGAGCCGGGTCATCCCAGCTACACGCCTCACTCACCAGGAAAAGCATGAGCTTTCTACCTGTGAGTGACGGACGGGTGGGAGCAGACACACCGAGTGAGAGATGGGAGGTAAAAGAAGAAGGAGAAGAAGAAGAAGAAGAAGAAGGAGAAGGAGAAGAAGAAGAAGAAGAAGAAGAAGAAGAAGAAGAAGAAGAAGAAGAGAGGGGTAAGAAATTGGAGGAGAAAATACTAACAGCGACGGACCGTTGTTGATGTGGATGTATAATGAAGTGTGGTGATGTCCATCAGTTGGTGGAGAAGATAGGGAAGGGATAGGGAAAGAAACTAAAGATATACTTAAACTGAATGATGGGGAGGTAATAGGAGACAGTGACTCATGCAGCCAAATAAGGAGATACAGAAACAAAGAGCCGTAGTTGGAATGGGAGAGTATACTCAAGGGAAATATGATGGGGAAGATGGGAGGAGAATGGTCTGTTTAGGTGTAGACCATTAAAGTGTAGATAGCTGAGTGTACGTAGTGTAGGTGATGGTGGAAGAGGAGTCAGATGAAGAAGAAAGAGAGGAGGAGGAGGAGGAGAAACAGAGACATAAAGATAGACAAACTTTTTTGTCCCAAGTGACGAAAAAAAGAAGATATGATCACTGACAGCGCGTCTGATCGTGGTGGTGTGTGGTAGTGTGAACTGGAGTTCACGAAAATACTGATTGGCAGGGGAACCTGTTGTTGGATGTGGTTCTGTACTTTATGGCAGCCAGGTAGATTGTTTATGATACTTATGGTAAAGGTGGAAGCGTGTTTGTATTTCACAGTTCTTTGCGTAGTAGGGTGATCAGGTTCTGTGTGTGATGAACAAGTAATGAATGGTGGTAAGGAGGTCAGGTAGCTTATGATTCGTTATGTACCATTCGTCTTTATAGCAGAATATAGAGTAGAGTAAGATTAGAAACAAAAGAGCAGAAAATGGTACTGTTGTTGCCGTATGGCAGCGCATGGTAAGGAGAGTTAGGTAAGTCTACCGATAGATAGATTGCTAATCTTACAAAATCAACATGTAGATTACTTTCTTAATACAATCCTAGATAATGACACATATCTAAAAACAGCAGATATCAATTCCTTTCAAAGTAAATACTAGCTTATTTGTAAAGAATGGTCTCTGAGTATTGATGTTGTTCATGAAAAAATACGAAGTGTTATTTTCCTCTGTCCTCAGTAATTTGACGCAAGAGATACGAATCAGTCTCTGGTGCTGTATCTTAACTCAAAAGTTCTTCAGTATTACTTTCAGGGACCTGAATCATTACTCAGTACGTGTGTCTCCAAAGCAACATTATTCATGCCTACGTAATCTTACACATACACTGAGATACATTCATACACTATATTCTAATTCAAATACACACATGAACCAATGGTATGATTGAACTAACCAGAAGATAACTCAGAGTTTTCCGAGTTTAATTTCTCTATCCATTTGCCCCATAACCCACACTCTGTGATTACTGTACCTTTTAACAACAGAGAAAAGCTTCGTACCATTCATGGTCAACCTATCTCTGATCACCATACACGTCAAGATCACAATTATTTATCCTCTGAGATTCCCACCACGTTACTTTATGAGCAAGTCCGTTCTTTGATAACCATGCAAATGCGGTGATCACCGTTCGTATCCCATAATCACGTTCCTCCCATGTTCTCTCTTCCTCTTTGACCCCTTGAAACTATTACTATGATACAATATTACCGTACCTTGCAGTATATCAGAGGCAACGATTGTTCCTTCTCACTAGCGTCCCTGACTTCATTTCTTGTCGAGTTTTTGCCGTTCTCATTCTGAACACTTTCCCCTATAGGTTCCGGCATTACACACACACACACACACACACACACACACACACACACGCACACACGCACACACTCTGTCACGCACCCACTAAATCTATGCAGTCGGCTGACCTGAAGTGACCTGTTTTCTCTCACAAGGTTTGACCTCGTAGTGTTACGTTCTTGGGGAAAAACAACGTACTAACGTTTCCCATTTTCGCCTTCTCTGTTTCTCCTGCCACTCTGTGTATTTCTTCTCCTATTCTGTTTCTTGCTTCATTCGCTTGCTGCATTTGGCTCCTAGTTTAACAGACACGAGTGAGAAGCATTACAGAACTCATTCACACACAGTGAGAGACTCAAGTGATGTGATCATAGATAAAGGGGTCAAAAGAAGAGAGATGTTGGAAGCTAAATCCATGCTCATGTTACTAATGAATTGTAGACTGAAAGAATGAATGATGATTCGTACAGGTAATTTTAGGTAGTTTACTGGCAACTCTGCCTCTCTGTCTGTCTGTCTGTCTCTGTCTCTGTCTATCTATCTGTCTGTCTGTCTGTCTCTCTCTCTCTCTCTCTCTCTATTGAATGAAAAAAATGAAGTTTTCTAAGTATGCTGATAAACTTAAGGATAGAGGGGGAAACACTTTGAATAATAAAGAGCAAACATTCATTCTTAATTCGCCGGATATGACAAAGATAAAGGAAACCGGTGTGAGAATTACATCAAAAAGCTGAAGGAAATTTGCCTTCACGTATCGAGAGGCCATAGAGACATTAGTCCAGGATCTCTTGTCCAAAACTTATCACGCTGATCATTATCAGTTGCAGAACCCAAACTCCCATCGTATCTACTCGTCGTCTTGAGCCAGGTTACCGTGTACCCAACTAAGCCCCTCAAGCATTATCGGAGTCTAAATGATTTCTCCGCTTAACATCGCTTTGACTATAATCTGAGGGTTGTCTACTCCCCAGGGTTACTGGATGTCAGTGAAGATAATTAGAGGTTGGTTAAGGTTCTGACGGCCATTAAATATATTAAAAAAAGGGGGCTCTGAAAGATAACCAAAAGAGCTGTGAAGCTCCTTTAAGGCCTTTGATCGTAAGTAAATTAATCTAAGAGTCACTGAAGAAATCTGAAGCTCATTAAAGGACTCTGGAACTTACAGAGGGGCTCTGAAATTCATCTTTCCCTCGGGGTCTGGTCGACAAATGGATACCTGGCTTATTGCTAGGGGTTTTAGAGCGTGTGTGCATGCATAGATAGGAGTAAAGACATGGTATATCAACGGAAAGAGACGGGTCAAGAGGAGTGTAAATGTCTCTTCCCGTAACTCACAAACAGTAACTCCATAAAGACACTTTTTCTCTCTCTCTCTATCTTTCCTCCTCATTCTCCCAGAAACCACG
>NC_092292.1:18023995-18036495 GCF_036320965.1 Panulirus ornatus
CCCGATATATATATACAATCATATACATATATATATATATATATATATATATATACTTGTTTATCAGCCAAAGTCGGGGTCGGCTTTATTCAAGGCTTTCAAATCGTAACAAAAACAGGGGCGTGCTAACAGCGACACTTTTGCCATGCAGGGTCATTCTGCCAACAATGACTATCTGTTACATGTTCGCTATACCCCGTCTGGCTGGATCGAGGTCCAACTCCTCCCGCTGGTTTAGTTAAAAGACACGACGGACGAAGCCCTGCTTGATGATACACCAACAGGCATGACCGGATTGATTCCACGCAACGAAAGGCTGGTTTACAGCACTACGTAACGACGGTGGTCCATTCTTCTTCGTCGTTATTCGTAACGGCGGTGGCGGGTGGCGGGCGGCGGTCGAAGCGCTGACGGTGGTCAGAGCGGGAGCGGGCGCGGCGGTCGCCTTCGCTTTCAAAGGCTCGTTGAGGCGCTTGAGGTTCTCGGCTTTCTTCGTCTTTAGGCGGTCGTTTTAGGAGGGGGATCACGGTCTGTGCCACTTTCGCGACGTCACAACGCGAGGTTTTGGAGAGCGTAAGCCCTCCATGCAGGACGAAGAAAAGAAAAAAAAAAAGATCCTACTTCGGAGGCTTTATGAAGAACCTCCCCTAACGGCCCTAGTTTTCCTACGACCCTCAACCGTGGGTGCTTCTGCACGATCACTGAATCCCACGGCGACTCGGTAGGCTGCTGCTGACCCTTTGTGCGCACACGAACCCACTCTGAGTGAGGTGCACGTCACTCCGGGCGCTTCGGGGCGAATACAGACCCTACTTCCACCGTAGGATCCAGTAGGCCCCTACACGACAACGGAAGAGAAAGAAAAGTAGTGAGAGAGAAAGTGTCCGAAAAACTCCACAGAACCGGGTTTGAATGCCAGAGACCCTCAGCAGCAGAAGGGATTCCAACGGGAGGTCCTAATGTCGTAGGAGAGTCTCTATATATCAACCCCAACCCTGCTTCCTCAGACGTGTCTAGCAGTTTCTGTGGTCGACCAGAGTCGGTGGTATCTCGGCCCTGATGGGTCTAGATAAAGGTCAGGCGAGCCCGCTGTGGACTGTCAGCCGGGATCAGCTGTTTAGCTGGAAAGGACTTCTCGCTGAGGCGGTTGTCTGGTTTTGGTCGAGGTGGTGTGCAAAGTGAGAGGGTTAGGGAAAATGATTTGGTAAACAGAGAAGAGGTAGTAAAAACTTTGCGGAAGATGAAAGCCGGCAAGGCAGCAGGTTTGGATGGTATTCCAGTGGAATTTATTAAAAAAGGGGGTGACTGTATTATTGACTGGTTGGTAAGGTTATTTAATGTATGTATGACTCATGGTGAGGTGCCTGAGGATTGGCGGAATGCGTGCATAGTGCCATTGTACAAAGGCAAAGGGGATAAGAGTGAGTGCTCAAATTACAGAGGTATAAGTTTGTTGAGTATTCCTGGTAAATTATATGGGAGGGGTATTGATTGAGAGGGTGAAGGCATGTACAGAGCATCAGATTGGGGAAGAGCAGTGTGGTTTCAGAAGTGGTAGAGGAAGTGTGGATCAGGTGTTTGCTTTGAAGAATGTATGTGAGAAATACTTAGAAAAGCAAATGGCTTTGTATGTAGCATTTATGGATCTGGAGAAGGCATATGATAGAGTTGATAGAGATGCTCTGTGGAAGGTATTAAGAATATATGGTGTGGGAGGCAAGTTGTTAGAAGCAGTGAAAAGTTTTTTTATCGAGGATGTAAGGCATGTGTACGTGTAGGAAGAGAGGAAAGTGATTGGTTCTCAGTGAATGTAGGTTTGCGGCAGGGGTGTGTGATTCTCCATGGTTGTTTAATTTGTTTATGGATGGGGTTGTTAGGGAGGTGAATGCAAGAGTTTTGGAAAGAGGGGTAAGTATGAAGTCTGTTGGGGATGAGAGAGCTTGGGAAGTGAGTCAGTTGTTATTCGCTGATGATACAGCGCTGGTGGCTGATTCATGTGAGAAACTGCAAAAGCTGGTGACTGAGTTTGGTAAAGTGTGTGAAAGAAGAAAGTTAAGAGTAAATGTGAATAAGAGCAAGGTAATTAGGTACAGTAGGGTTGAGGGTCAAGTCAATTGGGAGGTAAGTTTGAATGGAGAAAAACTGGAGGAAGTAAAGTGTTTTAGATATCTGGGAGTGGATCTGGCAGCGGATGGAACCACGGAAGCGGAAGTGGATCATAGGGTGGGGGAGGGGGCGAAAATCCTGGGAGCCTTGAAGAATGTGTGGAAGTCGAGAACATTATCTCGGAAAGCAAAAATGGATATGTTTGAAGGAATAGTGGTTCCAACAATGTTGTATGGTTGCGAGGCGTGGGCTATGGATAGAGTTGTGTGCAGGAGGGTGGATGTGCTGGAAATGAGATGTTTGAGGACAATGTGTGGTGTGAGGTGGTTTGATCGAGTAAGTAACGTAAGGGTAAGAGAGATGTGTGGAAATAAAAAGAGCGTGGTTGAGAGAGCAGAAGAGGGTGTTTTGAAATGGTTTGGGCACATGGAGAGAATGAGTGAGGAAAGATTGACCAAGAGGATATATGTGTCGGAGGTGGAGGGAACGAGGAGAAGTGGGAGACCAAATTGGAGGTGGAAAGATAGAGTGTAAAAGATTTTGTGTGATCGGGGCCTGAACATGCAGGAGGGTGAAAGGAGGGCAAGGAATAGAGTGAATTGGATCGATGTGGTATACCGGGGTTGACGTGCTGTCAGTGGATTGAATCAGGGCACGTGAAGCGTCTGGGGTAAACCATGGAAAGCTGTGTAGGTATGTATATTTGCGTGTGTGGACGTATGTATATACATGTGTATGGGGGTGGTTTGGGCCATTTCTTTCGTCTGTTTCCTTGCGCTACCTCGCAAACGCGGGAGACAGCGACAAAGCAAAGAATATATATATATATATATATATATATATATATATATATATATATATATATATAAAATTCAAAATCGCATAATTACTCCACTGGTTTATTCATTTTCCCACAAAGCCCGAGGAAATGTTCCCTTGGCCTCATTCTACAGTGCAAGGAGCATATAAGACGAAGTGCATAATATTTTGCTCACCCCATATGACCTTTCTGATACCAGGGACCCTTGATGGCAGGCCAGCATTTTGTTACGTTGTCTTTGGTGCAAGTAATGAGCTGGTGTTTCAGGACCACTGCGAGAGAGAGGTTGAGGCAGCCGTCTCCATTGTGCAGGCTAAGACACTTGTCTTTCTCCCGCCAGACTAACTCTATTGTCTATCGATTGTTCACTTGATATTTCTTTTTTTTGCCTCGATTTTCATTTATCTATACTTTTTACGAGGTACGTCACGGCAACAGGGGAAGTGACTGAAGCATAGCAAATGTATGTCTTAACTTTGTGGATGTAATTGAGAGGAGGATGGCTGCCACACCCATCCCCTCCCTTCAAAGGTGAGGGAGGGGGGTATCCACGCCATGGATTTGATAGGGAAAATCACCTCAGTAGTGGTAATGTGTATCATTTCATTCCCTGGCGTGAGGTAGGAGGGTGATGCTACCTTCCTCCTCTTGTGACTAGTATTTCTTCACAGAATACACTCGTGGCTTTACTTTTGGATGCATCTTGTTGAAATCTTTTTTATTCTTTGCACTAGGGTTATTACAATCCATTTCTACACCTTGTTTGAAACGATGAAATTGATGAAAGGCATAACGAAAGTACAGGTGTATTAATTATGGATAACTTTGCATCACAATTTCATATATATATATATATATATATATATATATATATATATATATATATATATATATATATATATATATATATATATATATGTAAATAAAACCAGAAGGGCACACAACAGCAGCACTTACCTTCCCAGCTGTTGACTTATTGCGAGGTTCTGCTGTAGAAGTGAGCGGTGAATAGAATCCGTCCACGAGGCTAATGATTCCTTGGTTAGGGCAGCTCACTGCTGCTGCCTCTCCTGACCTCTGGGTGTCGTGTAGCTAGATCTTGCTACTGACGACGCCAGGGTTAACAATAGCGCCCGAGAAGACGTACATTGTGCTTGAGCTTGGTCTCTGAATGGGTGCTATCACAGTGTCTCGTTTGGTTCACTCCACCCTCGCCTGAAGTATCCTTCAAGTTAGTTTATATCTGCAGCGTGCGACGACGAACAGAGTTGTAGACCAGTCTCGCCAGCGCACAACTTCTGCTGGCGACCACAAAGATAATCCCACACTCCCTAATATATTCACTTTAATTAAAGATTCACAGACATTTCTCACTGAAGAGATTATAACATCTTTCAGGCTGAAATATGAAGACAGCTGTTTAAGTTATGGTGATTTTTCAATTCTGAAATGAAGAAAAAAATGCGTCTGTGAATCATGTCGCTGGCAAGATTGGCACTAAGCTATATGAAATTGCTCCAACCTCATGACTTGTCATTACTACTTTATGTTCACTGGGGATCTCCGATAACCTCCGAGGCCAGCACACACACACACACACACACACACACACACCCATGAACGCACAGCTCTTGTGAAACAGAGTTTAACCAGTGCGGTGGTTCTTGAATTACCTTTGTTGGTGAAAGTTATTTTTGGTCTAATCCTCGGACATTACAAAGAATTATAGACTCCAGATGTTCCTTAAATGGATGACCCATCGGGCAGGATTTTGGTCAGTCTTTTCTTTTTGTCATACTTGTTCGTTATGCCAAGCACGGAGGTACTGGTTGGATGTTTTCCTCAGAATAAGTTAATTACTGCAAATTTAGATCTTGTTCTGGTTTTTGCTCATTATTGCGAGACATTTTGTCCATGGATCGTGGCTACGAAGATCTGGGACAGATATAAGTCATCAGTAAGGCTTACTCTCTCGTACATTCAAATGTTATATACTTATAATTCACGAAGTGGAATTGATAGTTTCACCATTTTCGTCTGTATGTTTACATGTGAAGTCATAGACAAGAGCACCGGGACATATCTAAAGCCTCGGTTCGCGCCCAGTCGAAGCTGTATCGAACTCTCATCTCTCCCTGTCGAGACAGTGGGGTTCGAAACAGCTTCGGTCGGGCGTGTTCCTTGACGACTGTCCGTAACTATATTTAGGTACCCGTCCAGCTAACTCCCGAATCCTTTTGAAGATATCTACACGAAATTTGTGACACATATAATGAATCACATGTCAAGCGGAACATCATAATTTTTCTTAGCGAGTGTCTCCCGTTATCGAGAAGTCGACTCCACGCCTCATTGAACCGCGATTTCTAAAGCGATTTCAAAATATCGCAAAAATACTAGCACGAAACTGAGACCTCCTTATTAAGACATTTACACTATATCTCTATAACGAATTATTTCCTACTATAAAAATTTAGGTTAATTAGTAGTGCAGATATGATGTTCAGTAACATTTACACATTCTTTGGAACTGATTAAGGAAAAATAATGCTTATATTCATCTATGATATATATATATATATATATATATATATATATATATATATATATATATATATATATATATATATATATTAGCATAATACAAACGGAATATTCATGAAAACATCAGGACAAAGAAGTTCGTTTCTTATTTTGATATTCCTGTGATCACTTACTAGATATTCCTGTGATCGCTTACTAAAAATGCAGATGAAAACATTATTAGAATTTATTACTTTAGATGATGCTCTGATTTCCCTGACGGCTGTCGACAGTTGCCTGAAACGTATATGTTTGACAATGATTAGATTAATAAGTAATCGTAGGATCCCTTGTCCAGGGGTCTCTGTAGCTTCAAGGCTGCGCTACAATCAGTCGCATGGAAAGGGTGCACTCACTTGGAGTAAGAAGTTCCTAGACGAGTGTCCACTACGATGATACAACTCCGTCGGTGACTGTTCCCTCGAGGCGTAACCACAGGGAGGCGGAGTCCTGTCAGCGCAACAATATGTTGGTGTATTGTTATGTTAGCGACGTACACGATACGGGGCCACTGCATGTGCCAGTCATGGCCATCTCGGATGAGAGGGGTGTTGGGCAAAAGAAAACATGAAGATATTAAGAAGAGCTTCTTAGGGTGTTTGTTAGACCTACATCTCAAAGGCAGAAAGGTTATAGAAAGAGAAAAAGACGAAAGAGGCAAGAGAGAGAGAGAGAGAGAGAGAGAGAGAGAGAGAGAGAGAGAGAGAGAGAGAGAGAGAGAGAGAGATCCAGAGCTTCGCTGTTCGTGGTAAAAAGGAAGCATCAATACGGTCAATCCTCAGGTGGTTGGTCTCTACACAGAAACTATGGGAAGCATTAGCCAGGAGAGTGGTGTCACGATCTAGTCCCTGGTGGTGGGGATACAAGCAGATAACAGCGACTGCGACAATGACTGTAGAATAAGAAAGAAGGCAGCAACATCACAGCGGAGTGAGAAAGAGAGGGAGGGAAGAGTGACTGGAGGAAAGTGATGTCTGGAGAATTGATAAAAACTGAAGGCTTTTTAAGTCCACTGACTGATAAAGAGATGGAGGACGAACCACCTCAAAAATATAAGCAAGTACGCTATACTAAAGGGCGATTGTTCTCAAGTATTTGGAAAGTGAATCAGTCTACACAGAAATTGAAGTAGTTCCTCTTCGCCCAGTACTGCGATCAGTGGTCACCATTGTGGCTTGAGTAACAACATCTGGGAATCGGCTTTCCAGTCAAGCGTAGATAACGACCTTACAGATGCTTCACACCTGACGCTAATTTCAGACACGTACTCTCGCTCTCGCTCTCTCTCTCTCTCTCTCTCTCTCTCTCTCTCTCTCTCTCTCTCTCTCTCTCTCTCTCTCTCTTACCATATTGCAGAAGGTGTGCCCTAGATATTCTAAGGACAGTTGAGTCCTACTAATGGCCCTGCTAATTACTTCCATTTGAGGTACATCCCAGTTGGCCCCAGTGCGAGGTACTGCAATTGTTCAGTGTTGTGGTGCTTCAATTTTATTCCACTTTTCGTCTAACATAACATTCTAACACTTTCATTAAAATACTGTTATCGTACCTCTTATGATTTTCCCTTTCATTTTATAAGTTAAATTTTCTCCTCTTCTGTTATCTCCTTTTTCGATATATTTCCTTGTATTCGACGTTCTTCCTCCTTCGCCGTATTCTTCTCTTTTGAAATTATAACTCGCAATCATTTTTCTTAACATTTTAGCAAGTAACTCGTGTGAGATATTTTCATCTTCCTACACGAACATTTATCCTCGTCATCTCGCTCTTCCTTTCCTTTATCGGCGTTTCTTCCCAGATGGTTTTCAGGTCCGAGTGAGTCGGGCACAAGATTACCTTCCTGTCAGGCGGACGAGACGATGGTTCTCACTTGTAGGAAGTCGTAAATCCGCCTGGTGTTCACGGGCATATGAAGAGCAACGCCGAAAACACGAAGGATAAATCTTAGCGAAGAACAGACAAGATCGCGTGGAATAAATAGAAGAAGAAATCGGGCATCAGTTTGGGCAGAAGTTCGCAATTTACAGACTATAACGTTCTTGGTCATAAATACCGACGCCTTTGTTCGTTATTGCTTAATGCTGCGGTTTATTCAAGTAATTGTCATCAATTGCAGAAATTACATGGTTATATCTTTTATTCGCTATTCGAGATGATATGCAACAGCCTTTCAGGCTCTGTGAAATGGAATTTATAATCGATATATTCTTTCCAGGAAAAGGAATTCCAAACTCAGTTCACTCGCTAATGAAAATGATGCTTCGGTAGCAACTCCACTCAACACTTTGACTATACCTGTCCCCATCGTCCTCTTTTCCTTGTTGACATCTCTGATTAATCTTGATCTGATGATCGTTAGAGTAGAGGGACGTATAACTGTCGATGGTTTGATTCAGCGACAATGATGGATATCTTGTGGTTTACAGTGTTTACAGCGTTGAGTGTGGCAGTTCTTAAATCTTGGAGATCAGTCTGGAGTAAGACTTCGTCTTTATTACCGAGGCTGTTCTAGTGCTGGGGCGGGACCTTGCGATAAGACCCTATGGACAAGTCTCGCGTCAACGTATTCAAACTTATCCTTCGTCACCCTTTCCTCTTCTGAATCGATGTCCTCACCTCTGTGATCGTTGCCACTATCACCCCTCTGTGGGAGTGATAATGGAGCATCGAAACGAATCAGAGAATCTCTGGTCTTGATAGCGCCTAACAGATATTAATCTGTACCTTAGCGATTATGTAAAGCAGACACCGTGGAATGCAGGACCTGCAGCTGAGACAGAGTATTTCCTTTAAACAATTTAGTCGTAATTTGAAGGTTGGTAACTGGCTGGCGGTGAAGCGTGACCACCACCATCCCAGCCTCACGTTGAAGGTGCTGTCCCCCAGCCTCACACTGTAGGTGCTGGAGCCACTCAGGGAGGAACATGCTTTTCCCCAGCACCTCCATTGTTTACTCTACGGCCGCTGGAACCTACACACTCATGTTGCTCTGGCCACAGTCGCCTGGAGTTGGAGTTAGGGGAGAAAGGACATCATCCTACCTCACGCCAGATATGCCGCTCTTACATAGCAGATGTATGCAACCCTCACCTCGTATAACTCAGGTTGGAGCTAATCAACGAGTATCCTCGCCTAACCATAAGATCCCGGGACTCTTGATGCTTGAGTGACTTACGGAGGTGGCTGTCTTTACCACAATGCAAGATGCTGAGGTACCTAATGAAGATGATGCCACATCTTGTAGCATCTTCAGCATCAGCACAAACTGCTACTGGTGGAGATATTAATGGAGGGAGATGATACTATACAATCCCTCGTGTTTATGATTCTGAAGATGAAATAAAAAGGGGAGGATGATACTTCTTATATGCTGGTAATGCTGAAGCTTCTGATGCTGTTGCCCTCATGTTTTGCTAATGTTGAGGCTACTAAGGTAGAAGGCTGACCCTAACATTGCATATGCTGAAGTTACAGGGAGATGACAGTACCTTCAATGTATAACTGATTGTTACTAATACTGAAGTTATGAGATGATGTCGTCCTTTCACGCGATGCTGATGTTAACGTTTCAGAGGGAGGAAGTTTGCCTTAAAACACATCTGCTGATGCTGAAGTTACAGATCAAGGATGCTGGCCCTCAGCACGGGAGCTCTGAACCGCCTGTGGGTGAAAGGCAATCTTTAGGTCAGCCGATGCTGACCCTCCATCTTTTTTTTTTAACGACTGTATAAGCAAATGTATTCTTACCAGGGAGAGAAAAAAATATATATTTACGACCATATTTCAGGAGCGGCAGACATGATCACCACTGGGATTCTCCTCACAGTGAAAGGAACCGGGTCACCCACCTCTGAATATAACCTAAAATATAATTCTGATTCGCTACTTATTCAGTCATACTTCCAAGTCGAAAGTTCGACTCAACTGTCAAATAATTCATGAACACCTTGTAGAAATTCTGATCATCTTCACACCAGAAATGGAATACTATACGAAACGTTTACGGTCTCGTATAAAAGTCATCTAGCATCAATGATGTATTGTATATATATATGTACTATAGTCCTTGAGATATCTGAATCTATAATCTCATTCGTGGCAAATCGCGAGCACGAGGCTGCAATACTTGCCATTTTCATGCGTACCATTCTCTCCCTCTTGATTACTTGCCCCGGTACATTAATCTTGGATCTGACGACTTTACACACGTATGCGAGAGAGCTAGCAAGAAAAAAAAAATGCATCGCCCTGTAGGCGCTATTTAGCTAACCATGACCCCGTTCTCAAGAGAGTGCCACCTTAGTAGCCTCAGCTTCCAGAGCATATCTGTTCTTCGTTCATGACAGCCGTGTTCTGTAATTATAGTCAATGGGTCCTCAGGAGACTAGAAGGAACAGTTTCTATTTGCACTTTTGATAAACTTTGAATGAACCTGAAATTAGAAATTGACTTAAGAAAAGGAGTTAGCTCTGATAAGTTTACGTATATATATATATATATATATATATATATATATATATATATATATATATATATATATATATATATATATATATATATATATATATATATATATATATATATATAAAACTGAAGTGATATCAAAGTATTTATAACGAATGTGTTTTGGAGTTCTGATCAGTATTTAACTCATCTTTCTATAATGTTTTATTCTTGTACGTATCTTTGATGATCGCTTGCACATCTCCATGACAATATTCTTTCTACATGTATAAATAAAATGTCTGAGTTTCCTCTTGAGTTACAAGTCGGCCGTGTCAGTGATCATTCCCGAGTTACAGATAAATCATAATGAACTTCATCTTCCGAGGTCAGGAAAGGAAATGCCACTACTTGTTTGATTCTCGTATGTAAAAATAGAGTTGGAGTCAATGCTTAAGCCTTGATTTAGGTGTTTTTCTCAATGGTAAACCCACGGAGTGCTTGTGAGAAGAGTTATGTCGTAAGAATTTTGCGACGTGATATGGCTGGAGTTACGTCTGAAACCCTGTAGGTTTCTGCTGTAAGAGAGAAGAAAATAAAAAAAAAGATGCATTTGGGTCTTGGAAAGATACTATTGGGTCTTAGAAAGATACTACAGGGTCTTAGAAAGATACATCTGGGTTTTCACAAAGATACTTCTGGGTTTTAAAAAGATCCTTCTCGGTCTTAGAAAGAATTTTTCGGTAATAACCAGGAAAAGTAGAATGATTTCTTTAGTACATATGTGTAGCTAATGAGTACAACAGGAACTTCAAAAAGTAACGAGTCCCATTTTCGTTTAGATTATTCCTTGGGGCTTTATGAATTTGGATTCTCATTTGACTTTCAACAGTTGATGTTCTCCCTTGAACTGTGAACACCATCTTGATAATGGGGTCACCGAAACAGAAAGAAAAGTAATTAGTTATATGCATCTCGTTATGAAGAACCTGTACCATGTGCACGAATCGACTGTTCACAGAAACGCCCACAGACGAGAAGAAATAATGGACAATGATTTCTCAGTCTGCTGAAGGATGCTACAGCCTCCTGACCCCGGTGTAGGCCCACACTCACGCAGGCAAGTACTTGGAATCAGTAACTTGTTTCTCCTGACACGAAGTCCTTGTTGGTCTTCACGTCTTGCACGCTCGATGTGTCACAGACTCTCACTTGTCTATCCCGGGTGCTAATTTAGCCACTCAGTCGACTACTCTCCTGTCCGCCCACTTACTGTCTGTTTTTCGCTACGATCAGCATTTATTTCTGGTAAGATAGAATGCTGTAAGTGAATAATGACGTGCCGCAAATAAAGCAAAAGGCATTGCAGAATAACAGCCCAAGCAACTTCGTAAATCTACAGACGTGGTACTGTAAACGGGACGTTGGTTCAGCCATATTTTAAGCGGCATTACCGTTCAGCCGTAACCTTTAAAAACGGGACGAACTTTGAGCAATGCCGTGAATGGGATTAGATACTGAGCCAAGCTGTAGTAGAAGGGACGGGTGTCGAACCGTTTCCTTGGGTGGCTCATCAGCAAGACCGAAATAACCAGAGGTACTCGACAGCCCGACCCGCTGGGCCACATTCCTCCTCCCAGCACGTCAGGGATTTGAGATATCCTCGGCCTGAACCCGGCATAACCAAACCTCAAATGAAGCAGAAAATAATTGTACTCTTGGACGATTTCGACCCGGATACACTTCACTGGACCGGGTCGAAGATGGCTCATTTAAGTGTAAATCAGCAGAAATTCTCAGGATATTACACTCTGACGTGCATGGTACGTGTCACGTGGATACTTGAAGGGTAATACATCTTCCCACAAGTGTCCACAGTGCTGCCATGTCGAGCAGCCTGGGAGAACCTGGTCGTGTGGTATATATCTGGCAAGCCTCTGGTGCAAGGATGCTTGAATGTTTATTATTGTTTTCGGAGGTCATATATCACAAGGACCTGTCATGAATACGGACCACTGACAGGGTTAGAAATAAGGTCATGATGATTACAACTCAGGAACGAAGTTTAGGTTGGGAAAAACGAGGGAATAAATTGTGGTTGAAGATGCCGTCAAGGAAATGGATGCAAAGAAAACATTACACTTGGGAGATGTAATACGCAGGTGGGACGAGAAAGATTTAAGAAAAAACCACTTACTGGACTTTCCTCCAACGTGAAGCCCTTCATCTCTTACCTCCGCTCAGTAGTTTCTAAATTGTCACCATTAACCCTGAGACTCTAACCTTTGACCCTCAACCCCGTCGTTTCTAAACTGTCACCACTGATCGTGTAGACTCTAACCTTTAGCCTGACTCATATCTTGGAGTCCATTAAGCTACACCCAAGCGTTACAGCCAGCAGCCAGCCACAGCTCGACTGTTATTTCGATTCTTTCCACAGTGTAACGAGCAAAAAAAACTGAAGCATGGCATGCGTCAGCTAAAGGTCACCATCTAAATTTCAAATGAGATTTTTCATGCTTTCTCTCTCTCTCTCTCTCTCTCTCTC
>NC_092292.1:18041495-18113995 GCF_036320965.1 Panulirus ornatus
CAGTAGCAGCTGCAGCAGTAGCAGCTGCAGCAGTAGCAGCTGCAGCAGTAGCAGCTGCAGCAGTAGCAGCTGCAGCAGTAGCAGCTGCAGCAGTAGCAGCTGCAGCAGTAGCAGCTGCAGCAGTAGCAGCTGCAGCAGTAGCAGCTGCAGCAGTAGCAGCTGCAGCAGTAGCAGCTGCAGCAGTAGCAGCTGCAGCAGTAGCAGCTGCAGCAGTAGCAGCTGCAGCAGTAGCAGCTGCAGCAGTAGCAGCTGCAGCAGTAGCAGCTGCAGCAGTAGCAGCTGCAGCAGTAGCAGCTGCAGCAGTAGCAGCTGCAGCAGTAGCAGCTGCAGCAGTAGCAGCTGCAGCAGTAGCAGCTGCAGCAGTAGCAGCTGCAGCAGTAGCAGCTGCAGCAGTAGCAGCTGCAGCAGTAGCAGCTGCAGCAGTAGCAGCTGCAGCAGTAGCAGCTGCAGCAGTAGCAGCTGCAGCAGTAGCAGCTGCAGCAGTAGCAGCTGCAGCAGTAGCAGCTGCAGCAGTAGCAGCTGCAGCAGTAGCAGCTGCAGCAGTAGCAGCTGCAGCAGTAGCAGCTGCAGCAGTAGCAGCTGCAGCAGTAGCAGCTGCAGCAGTAGCAGCTGCAGCAGTAGCAGCTGCAGCAGTAGCAGCTGCAGCAGTAGCAGCTGCAGCAGTAGCAGCTGCAGCAGTAGCAGCTGCAGCAGTAGCAGCTGCAGCAGTAGCAGCTGCAGCAGTAGCAGCTGCAGCAGTAGCAGCTGCAGCAGTAGCAGCTGCAGCAGTAGCAGCTGCAGCAGTAGCAGCTGCAGCAGTAGCAGCTGCAGCAGTAGCAGCTGCAGCAGTAGCAGCTGCAGCAGTAGCAGCTGCAGCAGTAGCAGCTGCAGCAGTAGCAGCTGCAGCAGTAGCAGCTGCAGCAGTAGCAGCTGCAGCAGTAGCAGCTGCAGCAGTAGCAGCTGCAGCAGTAGCAGCTGCAGCAGTAGCAGCTGCAGCAGTAGCAGCTGCAGCAGTAGCAGCTGCAGCAGTAGCAGCTGCAGCAGTAGCAGCTGCAGCAGTAGCAGCTGCAGCAGTAGCAGCTGCAGCAGTAGCAGCTGCAGCAGTAGCAGCTGCAGCAGTAGCAGCTGCAGCAGTAGCAGCTGCAGCAGTAGCAGCTGCAGCAGTAGCAGCTGCAGCAGTAGCAGCTGCAGCAGTAGCAGCTGCAGCAGTAGCAGCTGCAGCAGTAGCAGCTGCAGCAGTAGCAGCTGCAGCAGTAGCAGCTGCAGCAGTAGCAGCTGCAGCAGTAGCAGCTGCAGCAGTAGCAGCTGCAGCAGTAGCAGCTGCAGCAGTAGCAGCTGCAGCAGTAGCAGCTGCAGCAGTAGCAGCTGCAGCAGTAGCAGCTGCAGCAGTAGCAGCTGCAGCAGTAGCAGCTGCAGCAGTAGCAGCTGCAGCAGTAGCAGCTGCAGCAGTAGCAGCTGCAGCAGTAGCAGCTGCAGCAGTAGCAGCTGCAGCAGTAGCAGCTGCAGCAGTAGCAGCTGCAGCAGTAGCAGCTGCAGCAGTAGCAGCTGCAGCAGTAGCAGCTGCAGCAGTAGCAGCTGCAGCAGTAGCAGCTGCAGCAGTAGCAGCTGCAGCAGTAGCAGCTGCAGCAGTAGCAGCTGCAGCAGTAGCAGCTGCAGCAGTAGCAGCTGCAGCAGTAGCAGCTGCAGCAGTAGCAGCTGCAGCAGTAGCAGCTGCAGCAGTAGCAGCTGCAGCAGTAGCAGCTGCAGCAGTAGCAGCTGCAGCAGTAGCAGCTGCAGCAGTAGCAGCTGCAGCAGTAGCAGCTGCAGCAGTAGCAGCTGCAGCAGTAGCAGCTGCAGCAGTAGCAGCTGCAGCAGTAGCAGCTGCAGCAGTAGCAGCTGCAGCAGTAGCAGCTGCAGCAGTAGCAGCTGCAGCAGTAGCAGCTGCAGCAGTAGCAGCTGCAGCAGTAGCAGCTGCAGCAGTAGCAGCTGCAGCAGTAGCAGCTGCAGCAGTAGCAGCTGCAGCAGTAGCAGCTGCAGCAGTAGCAGCTGCAGCAGTAGCAGCTGCAGCAGTAGCAGCTGCAGCAGTAGCAGCTGCAGCAGTAGCAGCTGCAGCAGTAGCAGCTGCAGCAGTAGCAGCTGCAGCAGTAGCAGCTGCAGCAGTAGCAGCTGCAGCAGTAGCAGCTGCAGCAGTAGCAGCTGCAGCAGTAGCAGCTGCAGCAGTAGCAGCTGCAGCAGTAGCAGCTGCAGCAGTAGCAGCTGCAGCAGTAGCAGCTGCAGCAGTAGCAGCTGCAGCAGTAGCAGCTGCAGCAGTAGCAGCTGCAGCAGTAGCAGCTGCAGCAGTAGCAGCTGCAGCAGTAGCAGCTGCAGCAGTAGCAGCTGCAGCAGTAGCAGCTGCAGCAGTAGCAGCTGCAGCAGTAGCAGCTGCAGCAGTAGCAGCTGCAGCAGTAGCAGCTGCAGCAGTAGCAGCTGCAGCAGTAGCAGCTGCAGCAGTAGCAGCTGCAGCAGTAGCAGCTGCAGCAGTAGCAGCTGCAGCAGTAGCAGCTGCAGCAGTAGCAGCTGCAGCAGTAGCAGCTGCAGCAGTAGCAGCTGCAGCAGTAGCAGCTGCAGCAGTAGCAGCTGCAGCAGTAGCAGCTGCAGCAGTAGCAGCTGCAGCAGTAGCAGCTGCAGCAGTAGCAGCTGCAGCAGTAGCAGCTGCAGCAGTAGCAGCTGCAGCAGTAGCAGCTGCAGCAGTAGCAGCTGCAGCAGTAGCAGCTGCAGCAGTAGCAGCTGCAGCAGTAGCAGCTGCAGCAGTAGCAGCTGCAGCAGTAGCAGCTGCAGCAGTAGCAGCTGCAGCAGTAGCAGCTGCAGCAGTAGCAGCTGCAGCAGTAGCAGCTGCAGCAGTAGCAGCTGCAGCAGTAGCAGCTGCAGCAGTAGCAGCTGCAGCAGTAGCAGCTGCAGCAGTAGCAGCTGCAGCAGTAGTAGCTGAAGAACCATTAAGAAAATTTTTTTTTACGTTCAGTATCCAGCGGTTCGGTGACTCGAAGCTTTGTCTATGACGTCATGAACCCATTCTCTCTGTAGGTCACATGGTACGCAAGGTAAAAGGAAAATGAACACTTTTACTTTTATTTTTTTTTCCCAGATGTAAACCTCTTTCTTGAAGGTTCAGTGCTGTATAATGCTCGATAATTTATGGCTTCTTCTGCAGACAGAATAATACAACTTAGCAGTTGAATTTCAGGTGATTCAGGAATGATTTTCCATCTCTATCATCATTTATATAATTCTAGGCTCATGTGTATTTATTCTAAATTAAAAGTGTCCATTGGTCTTTCATCCAGCACCCTTATAGGTCACCTTCAAGGCCAGCATTGTATTTAGACCCAGTTATGTGCAAGAGTAATCACCAAGTCAAGATCTCACTGGGTTTCAAAAGTTCTCCAGTTTCGGAACTCTCGATACTGGTTCTCTGAAGCGTTATCTGGTGCTTCGGTGCTTTGCCCAGACACCTCTCATTACTTTGACGTGAGTCCTCAATAGAGTTCAAGAAGATGACATCTTCCTCTACCAGTTTCTCTCATAATCTTCGTCGTCCAGCAGGCGGTGGTGGCATGTTTCGTTATTATGCTAATCTCCTAGCAAGAGAGAGAGAGAGAGAGAGAGAACAGGATATTTTTTCAAATATCTTCTGATGGGTTGTGGAAGCAGCTGACAGAATACAGAAGTGCTGTGCTTCCTGTCTGGCTGCGCTGGTGTAATGTGCAAGACACAACTGTATTTTAGAATTTACGACACTGTAAAAGCGCCTCGGTTTCTTCAAGGCTCGAGGAGTGTTGTATGAACCCTTCAGATTTCAAAACATCCCTGTGAATAGACAGGGTAATGAGTGTTTGCTGGAAACAACGATCGTCAGCCACCTTCAAACTTAGGCCGAATAATAGGCTGGTTCAGATTATCATTTTTGACAGTTTCTCTTGCTAGAGAGAAGGAAGAGAAATCTGTAGGAAGCTAAGTAGATATATTGATAATGATCTTCCTAAACGTACTGAAATGGATTGAGACGATTTGGCATGAACGGTGAACGATGGTTCAGTATTTCTGACGTGATGACGAGTTTCTTACCAAACGTATTGCGTTTTTGTTGATGAAAACGCTTAGCCCCATGACCACAGCGGCATGACCCCTTAGTAAGGCTTCCTGTCCTTCGATCTGACCCTTAATGGCCAGGTTAAAGGCCAAGCAATTAACCCAAGGGTCACACCGTCTTACCCACAGGATTAAAGATTCATTTGAATATGCAAAACCCACCAGAATCCCAGTCAAGTGATAATGGACCCGATGGATAAGGAGAGACAGTAGGGAGAGGGTCGGTAGGGATCCTCATTCATAACCTTGGATGACCTGGTGTCCTGGAGGATGACCTGGTGTCCTGGACTGACATTAAGAACCCCATCTACAGCCTCTCTTCCGACGAAGAGAACGACCCGTTGTGGTCCATATCGTGCATGGTCAACTGTGGCTCACGACTAAACTCTTGGCCTTAGTGGAAAAAGTCTTTTGACTTTATGAAAGAAAATTTCATTCATTCATTGCTCATTACATTTTTCATCCATTTACACCATACTTTCAGCTCATATATCAGGTAATTAGCTCGTCTATACCTGTTGAATGAGATGGAAATTTGAATACAACATTTGTCAATTATTTCCATCATGTTCTTTCGTTTGGTGCCTCTATACGACAATTCTCAACAAAGAACTCACGTTTACATAACATGAGACTAAGATATAATGTAAACCACCACCAAAACGCACTCATAACACACACACACACACACACACACACACACACATATACACACACACACACACACACACACACACATACACACACACACACACACACAAACACAAAAAAAGCACAAGTAGAAGACATTAATGGCTTAATTATCATACTCTCAATCTTCATCTCATTATCTATTTACTAAATCAACTGTTCCATCCACACACATTATCACAACACCTACTGCAGTACATTTTCTCAAACATTCATATCTGAATTACAAAATCTTTGAAAATAATGAGACGTCATGTAGCTCTAAAAGCACAGACACGGATCACTACTTGCCTTTAGAATATATCTCCAATAATTCAAAAGTGAGGACGTGTGTGTGTGTGTGTGTGTGTGTTGAGAGGCTGCTGGGCACGACTGGACGAGGATTCACTCACCCACATGCTGGTTCCTAAGGACGCTTCTGTTTCCCCAGCTCTGACACTCGCCTTGAACAAGTCTGGTTCATCTATGTTGAAGACGATTCGGCTCAGACGTCCGGTGCTTCGGAAGCGGTGAGTTCGAACCACCCCACGGCCACCTGCACCTTTCACTTTGACTGTGGCTGTAGTTGTCGTTATTGTCAATTTCTTGGTAAGAAGTTGCAATCACTGATGTTGTAGTTGTAATGGTGCATCTGTTGTGTTTATTATCTTGTTACGTTGTTGGTGATTAGTATTTATTGCTGTTTAAGCCTTGCCCTAAATCATTTGAGGTTACTGTTGTTGCTGGGTTGTTGGTAAATAACTATAAGGGTTCTTATGTGTCAGGGTAAAGCCAAGGCTCTCATAACCTGCTTTGATAGCTCTTATATGACTGCTGCTTCTGCTGTAGTTGTGAGTGTCAATCCACTGTTGTTGGAGTGCTTGTGATACTATATCTGTGTCTTTAGCTGCTGACCTTACAGCTGACGCAGCTGACGTCATGCTGCTGCTAGTGTTGAGGAGCAGCTGCAGCTGCCATGGTTACTGTGGCCTGTGCTGCTGACTGGTGGTACCGCTGGGAAGTTGCCGTAGCTGCCTTTGTGTTGCTTCCTATGCTAATATGGCCACCAAGATGCTATTTTAACAATGCTGGTTGTTGTCCTCTGTTAATGTTGTTGCTGCTATCATTGTTGTGTCACTAGTACTGCTACTGTTGTTACTACAGCTGTTGTTGTTGTTCTGCTGTTGTTGTTGACGATGACGAAGTACATGTTGTGGATAGACACTTAGGAACAAAAGAGAAAGAGCAATTTACGCTCCTGCAATTACTGTATGTGTTTTGGTGTTGTTACCATGACTCCTCCTATTGCTTGCTGCTGCTTCAGTTGTCTTTGCCCTCTTGATCCTGCTTGCGCTTGAAAACAATATGTACGTTACAGGTTGTGTAGAAATTGTAGTTGACGTGGTGTGTAATGATTGTCTTCGTTGACATATATCAGATACAGTTGGGACATTCCCTACCTGATGAAGGACACTAAGAGGAAGCACGCTCCATACCTGGCTATGTGAATGCCTGCGAGAGGAGGACCTCAGAAGTCATTCAGTGACTATTCGCAAAAAGGGCAGGAGAATATAGGCCATCGATCATGGTCACAGGGTCATTTAGAGAAAAAAAAAACACTGAGAACAAAAAAGAATGTTGGCTTAAGAGCCGGTAATTCTTTAGGATACATTTCATTCGGGGACAGATGTTTGGCAGAGAGAGAGAGAGAGAGAGAGAGAGAGAGAGAGAGAGAGAGAGAGAGAGAGGCTCACACGGAGGACAGATGATACCTCAGCGGGTGGAGGATAGTAAACATACATTGATACATTAGGCGTGATGATGCCGTTTGGCTACCACTGTTGCCACTGCGTTGATGACTACACATGTTGTAATGATAACTTCTACTGTTCCTGCTACTGGGGATACTACAACTGTTGTCGCTACTTTTGTTGTTGTTGAAGTTACTGTTGCCGTTGCCCATGTTGTGGTTGCTACTGCTGTAAATACTGTTGAGGGTATTGATGTTTCTTTTTGATCTGTTGCTCATTCATATTTGCCATAAATGTTGGTACTGTGAGACTTGCTTATGTTAGATAGTACTGTTGATGGTATAAATTTATACAATATATATTCCCTCTCCTTCGGGCGACACAAGACTCCTTTCCTATTAGTACTCCTAGATACAAGTATGTAGATATTTACATATATGCAGCGATCTAATTTGTTGAGTACCTAAGATGAGTATATTCAGACGTACCGGCACAGAAAGCCGGACGACACAGGAAGACAGTAAGTCCATTCTCTATTCAACACAGTTCTGAGAACCCGAGGTACTCCTCAGCCGTTTTGGAGGGTGGCAGTTTCCACGGTCTGTGTCCGGGGTAAACATTACCCTCGCCTCCTGCTGCTGTGACATTCAAACCTAATGCTAAGTGGCTCTCACTCCGTGTAAATAAACAAAGCTTGAAAGCCTTTGTTATATATAAGGCTATTGGAACGTCGAGCTGATTGAACAAGATAACTTAATATGCATGAGGAATCTAGGCTGATTATTTGCATACTCATTTGGTTTTGATGTCTCAATAGATGACCCAAATTATGAGAAATTGATACCTGAGGACCTGCTGGTGCGTTGAAGAACATAAGAACGAGTAAAAATCCTATATTCTTGAGCGTGTATATGCATGCGATGTGTCTGGTGGTACTATGTTATGAATATGGGTTCGAACCCAACCATATTCTTTCATGCTTATTTTTGCCATGTTGTTGTGGCTTTCCTTCCATTTTGTTTTATAGTGACCGACATGACGAGGGTAAACAATGCCCCAGTCATGGCGATCTTGGGTGAAAATAAAACAGATTCTTGTGAACAAGAATGACAAAAAAAAAGATAAGAGCTCCCTACGTGTTTGTAGATCTAACTCATAAACAGGACAAGATTATAGGATGAGGGAAGGACGAAAGGAGGAGGAGAATTCTACAGCTTCGCTGCTCAAGGGTAGCGGGAGGTATCATAACGGTCAATCTTCTTGTGGTCAGTCTTCACACAAAAACTACGGGAAGCACAGTAACGCACCGTAATCTTTCGTGATTCTAAGGGGGAACAGCTTCCATATTTTCAGACCTGTGATGATGCTGACTGCTGCAGGGTCGCACAATACTCTGCATCGTAGTTCCGAAACCACATAGTAAGTGGAAAGGCGAATCATATTCTCAGATACAATTTCTCAACTCTTTCAGCACAACGGTACGATCCTTGTGTCCGACGGTACGATCCTTAGGTACAACGGTACGATCCTTGTGCCTGACGGTACGATCCTTGGGTACAACGGTACGACCCTTGTGCCTGACGGTACGATCCTTGGGTCCAATGGTACGATCCTTAAGCACAACGATTCGATCCTTAAGCGCGACCTTGCAGCCTCCTGGGTTGATTGAACGTCCCTAGGTTATGATAGCGTGGCCTCTGAGTCTCACTCTTGATAAGAGTTGGGTCAAAGGTCACGTCATTATCTCTAACGACCGTACCATTGTACTCAAGGGCCGCATCTTACCCTAGGATGAATTACGTCGTCTGCAAATGATGATTAACTTCAGAGAAAGACGAAAAATTTCGTTTATATATGTAAAAATTATAAATCATTATATCCATCACTTCATTCTATGATCATTTGGATCCTTCTGAACTCCCTTAGAATAACATACATTTATATGTGTTCAGACGAAATCATCCTTCTCTGATTGAAGGCGAAGCATCTACACGAATGAATGAGAAACTCTTGTAGTCTTTAAACGAACTATGTACATAGAAAGCCTCATGAAAAAGATACTTGTAGAATCAGCGACTTGTGAAGAAACATATGTAGATGGGGAGTCCCATGACCCAGGATCTTAACATCATGACAGTAAAAGTGAAAGAAAAAACAGAATTACTAAACTTAGAAAATATGAAATGAAAAATCAGATGAAGTAAATGAGAAAAAGATCAAAGGAAAATAAAGTAAGAAAAGTATATAGTAGATGAAATGATAAATAAGTGTTTGAAATACATAGATGGTGAATGAATAGATGAATAGATGAATTGATTAATAGATACGAAACATTTCTATGAATCTATACTCCACTTGCTAGAAAAATCAACGAACTAAGACTGAAAATATAAAACATAAGAAATTTTCCCGCCGACTCGAATCCTGAACCAAGGAAGCCTCAGTGGGCCGTTATCTTCATTATTGGCAGACGTTACCATAATTTATACACCCAGGACGAGGGACCGGAGGATTAAGTCGAGTAGTCGCTCTGTCTCGGTTTAACCTGGGAATAGTTGTTCTTGGCTATTATCCAGATCTCCTGCTTGCCAAACAGGGCCGTGAAGCGCTACCTGTGTATGATCAAGATGTCCGGACCCGCTCGAAGAAATGGTTGTGTAGAGTCTATTGACAAGCGACACTCCTCCTTCGTGCTGGGTTGGGGAGGGAGCACCGTTGGACGGGATCTGTTCGCCGCGATAGCAATCTTCATAGCCCCGCTGAGCGAAGTACTATCAGATGTACCTGAAGGCAAAAAGCTCACCCTCAGCATCAGTACGCCACGATGGCAACACCAACCATTCAGATAAGACGAAGTGGCTTTACTTGGACAAGGTCATGAGAAGGGTAGTACCTGAGAGTGGTTGCTTTATCTATTTGATTTAACATTACCGCAGGTCCCCCTTTCTGGAAGGGTCTTTGTGTCATTCACAGTGGCTCCTGTAGCTGTGTTACTGTCAGTCAAAGGGACAGGAAGGACTCCTCTGAAGCCATAGGTTCTTTGGCGAGATTATACTTTGTTTCGTGAACTGCTGATCGTTCTGGGTGCGTTCAAGAAACAGTCCACATTATTCCAGCTGCCTAAGGTGGAAGCAGGTGAATCCTATCTCAGCTCTGAGAGAAAGCTTTAGGCTCTCGATCCTGCTTAAGCTGGGGTAAGGAATATGTGCTGGTTCCTCATCCAGCTTCAGCTGTTGGTGGAAAACTGTTGGTTCTCGATCCATACCTTCAGCTGTTAGGAGAACAGTTGATGGTGCTCGATTCTAGTCCGAAATTTACTCGTGCCGAAGAAATGCAATCTCAGCGAGCGACCCAGTGAAACAATACGACTGTCTTCAAATCCTTTACAGGGCTTCAGAATGGGATGGACGAGGCTTCACATTGGTAATGAGTCGACCAAACCATTTCCACTGCTGTGTTTTAGTTAACAGTTGATTGTTGTTCTCTTGCCTCTCAAGGCTCCACCAAAGGGCATATAAGAAGGTCGGGAAATCTTTGTTTATTTTCTCTTCCCTCCTCATTCACACACACACTCATGTACTAGAACGGAACATAAAGAAAAGGTTCGTATGCTGCGCGACCATTATCTTAATAGAAGCCATTTAAAAAAAAACATAATTCTACCAGTAGACACGTCGTGATCATATTTTTGTCAGGTATGATATATAGTTCTTGTTATACATTCTGGACAGTGCTTGTAAAAGAGGATGCCTCCACATCTTGCTCAGATCCACTTAAGGAAAGATAATCTTGTAAGATTGCAGATACAGCGAAGGACCTGTGGTTGTATTTAATGTATTCAAGAGTTATAAATAAAGTTATCAATTTGCAAATAACTTATTACTGACCATTGTATATATCGGTCGAGACGAGCGGCTTCGAAACTACTTCTCTCTAACACCAAGACGTCCTCAGTAACGTGATGACATTCGCTAATAAAATTCTTCTGTGGATGCTGGAGGTGTACTCAGAAAGGTAATTCTTTATCTTTTTTTTTTTTAATTCACCGCTGACCCCGGCTGCCTCAGAGTGCTGTAAAATTTCTTACATCAAAAAGTCATACTCATCTTTTTAGTTTATGTACCTAGCGTGATGTGTTTCGTCTCTCTTTATTCTTCTAAATCCATTGTTGAGGCAGCGTACGAAAGCCTGATCCCCCACACATACAGCTGTGGGTATCGTCTAGGAGTGGGGCATCTTTGGCTTAGTTACCCCATTATGGATACATGAAAGCGGGAGGTTAATTCAACAAGTCCCTTTGTAATCATAATGTTTTTTTTTACGCATGCCTGGAGATGTCTCAGCGTAGAGAAGAAAAAATCTGAAGGACCTACGATCTAATTTTCTTTCCCGATATTTTTCTTTGAATAAACTCTTCTTTCAACTGGTCTGTCATTCTTCAAAAATCTGATAAAGCTTTTGTTTCCTTACCCCGAAAGGAAAGACTCGATTTGAACACAGCGACCATGAACAGCGTCTTCGAACAGGAAACAAAACAATAGTCGCTATCCTTTACGAAGTATATGTTTCATATAATAAATATATTTATCATTCTACGCAAACAATGACCTTTCACTCATATTTCGCAAGACACTTCACTAAGCCCCAGCATTCCCAGTAACGCAAAATCTGACCAGAATCCTTCATCGTTGTTGCCAGAAGTTGCAACACTTATGGAACAAATGAAGAGCGTAAGCAAACTACTTGAGCACTATTTAGTACACTTTTGGAACACAGGAGAGAGAAACATACATTTCGTCACACTATGACATAGGTTCAAGAAACAATGTCTATCGTTGCGTATCGTTAGGCTGTCTATCTTCAGATGTTCAGAGAACGCGTAAATAATGTAAGGGCTCCGTAGCAGGCATGTTGCAAGCTTCCTTCGCTCTCTGCAAGACACATTTACATAATTTGGAAGGTGTAAAAATGTCCACTTAAAGCGAAAATCATATATCATTCCATTGTTAAAATCCCAATGAAAGACTTCTTTTTTTTTTTCCATCCTCCTCATGAAGAGAAAAACCTGCATCTCGGTAAGTGCAGTTTTGAGACTAATGCATTATTCAAAAAACATCTCACTAACACATGGATAGAGATATTCTGAGAATATTCATTACCTATAACTGTCTACATAATACCTAAGTCCCTAATCTCCAAACGTCATAATTCACTACCTTATTTTTCTCTCACACAAATATTACCTTCACTAATAAAAATAGAATAAAATTGTATACTTGGAGGACTCATAATGTATTTCATTCTGTGCATTCCTAGTGTTCTCATATGTACAGTGTCAAACATACTCACACTACTCACTGTAAGTTATCACACTGTCAAAAATGTATTCAAATAACTGATTTATTTAACCCAAAACAACTGGAATCGAATAGTTTTTCCTCATACTTTCTTTTGAAATAATTCCAGAGGTTCTTCTCGCCCCCTTGTGACGTAAGCACTACGTGAAGAATACATTATCACCCATTACGATGGAAAACCTCAAAGCCATATTTGCATTTTCCACTCCTGAATCTTTCCTTCTAACCGACCGCCATGATTATTCATACCGCGATTCGTTCTTAGGGAAGATGACGTGAGTGAGTTTCAGAATACAGATGACGCCTGCGCTTCCTGTTTTGTTCCTCCCTGTGGACTGCGAACCACTCGAAAAACTGGTTCGTTCCGGCGAGAGACACACCCTCCTCCCGCAGCTCTTGTTGCCATAAATGTTGCCTCGTATCTTATGCTTCGCCACCACGGTGCTTGACTGATGAGAACTTTTATGTGAAACTGTTGAAGCCATATAATTCATTTGTATTATATATATATATATATATATATATATATATATATATATATATATATATATATATATATATATATATATATATATATATATTGTGTCTGTGTAGGTATATTACCAAGCATATACTTTTAGACACTATCTTGCAGTCATTCAAACATCAGTATATCATTAGTGCAGATACTGACACTCTCTCTCCCTACCACTCCCTCTATCTTTCCATCTCTTTCTCTCTCTGTAGATCCCGGAACATAAATCTTCCTCACCCCTTCCATCTGTACGACAGCAAGCATTTTGTATTGTTCCTTACCGATGATGAATGACAAGTTCTTCCCCACCCACTGATAAATCAGCTCCTTCTATAAGGTTATGGTTCTCAATATGGTTCTATTAAGCAGAGCTTCCAAATGTCTATAATCAGTATTTATTTATCATGAGAGACATCTATCTCATATCCCCTCTGTCATGAGTTGCCTCTAACAGCATAAATGTAAAACAAATGTGAATACGTACATGTCAAAATGTTGCATACTGTGTGTTGGAAAATGGACAAACATATCACTGAATCATGCATGAAATAAACACCTTCCTTACATCTCATTTTTTCTTTTTATTCTTCAGTATTTTTGGACTCACGAGAACCAGCGGAGGTGCTGTCAAAATAGGAAAGGTTCCTCTACAACTGCGACAGGTGTCTCTATAGGGGAATGCAGTAAAGGTGAGAAGGGAAGAAGTCTGTTATGATAAGAATCGATTGTGACAGTAACCGGCTCTAAGCTCGATATATTTATGTATATTTACATATATATGTATATATATATGTATCATTCAGATAATGTATTCAGCCTTTTCCATGCACACACACTAGACTCTTGCAACAACTGTCAGCTAACTACACCCACCCAGACTACAACCTGTCCTCTTGCACGCCAACTGCTACTCACAAAGTCCACCAAGGAGTAGTGCTTTCACCAGTACCCATATGCATAACACCCACTCCCATACACTCACACACCCCACTGAGCTCTGCCCATCTGCCCACATATACATACACACAGACACTGAGACACACGCATCATACTACACCTCTAAGATAATTTTTTGTCATAGTTTCCAGCCGTTGACCCTTCCTGTGTTAAGAAGGGAGTATTGAGGGAGTTAGCAGGGACCGCCGTAGTCTGTTACCAGTGTAAGTCCCTTCCTGAGGCCCCAGCAAGACCTTCGAGTGCAAGGATCGCCTTCAAGCCTTATCTTCATGGGATCAGTATAAATGTCAGACCCGACCGCTCACGAGCCCCAGCTATGATGCGAATTTAAAAACTATGTTAATTTGAGATGACATTTTATGGCCTTGAGTTACTTAGTGTGTAGCTCTTTTTTTTTTTTCAACTGGAAACTCACCCTTGGAAGAAAAGTTGAGGAAAAAAATAATGGAAGTCTGGGTTCTATCTGTGGATACCCGAGGTAAATGAAGCTTTGACATTTATCATTAAATATGGTACGGATCATAAAGGCCTGTCATGATGAAGCTACTGCAGAATACTCCTCCCTGCGTAACGAAGTTTCGCCTCTGCGATGCAAGTTCCTTTGGGTCAAAATGCCTTTCGTATCCACGGCTTTGCAAGAAACATGACGAGTGATAATTGTGTCAGTAGGCTGAAGTTTTTTTTTTTTTTTTTTACTTCTCTGGCCTGCGTGCGTTAGAGACATACACATATTAAAAAAAAAAATCTAGCTTACAATTATTGAATGATCCATCATCATAATTTCCATGGCGACATTATCAGACGAGTTTATCTCCCTCTCTCTTTCTCTATCTCTCTCTCTCTCTCTCTTTATCTCTTTTATCACCATTTTCATATCTGCCTTTCAGTCTGTATGCTTCTTCTCTATCATATATACATATATATATCTTTTTTTTTTCCTTGATTGTCTTTTTATAGCTTCTTGTTGCTGGACGAGGAGGCTGAATGAATTACAAGTTTAAGAATTAAACTTTGTGAAAAAAAAATATATCGCTCAGGAGATTGCCGTGGAGAGAGAGAGAGAGAGAGAGAGAGAGAGAGAGAGAGAGAGAGAGAGAGAGAGAGAGAGAGAGAGAGAGAGAGAGAGAGAGAGGACAATGGGACAATCTGGGATGAGATAGAAAGAGGGAATACAAAAAAAACATGATAGGAAGATACCCGATATGCAAAATTAACTAGAGAGACCTGGTTGCCACAGCAACTGTATCAGAAACAGGTAGAGAGAGAAAGAGAGAAATAGAGGAAAGATATAACTCTCTGTTCTAGTCTCCTCTCAGTGGGAAGGATTACGACAGGTTAAGTATAATGTATTGTGGTGCTCTTAACGAGGGCGAGACTGCCAGGGCGTGGTACATGGGTGGAAGGAGAGAGAGAGAGAGAGAGAGAGAGAGAGAGAGAGAGAGAGAGAGAGAGAGAGAGAGAGAGAGAGAGAGAGAGAGAGAGAGAGAGAGAGAGAGAGAGAGAGAGAGAGAGAGAGAGAGGGGAAAAAAAGGGAGGATGAAGAGTTCAAACGATCAGATTGTATCTCACCATTGCCGTGGGAGTGGAGGGAGAGGTGTCAGTGGGAAGTGGTGGTGGTTGTGAAGGGTATAACTGGGAGAGGAGATAGGTCGCTGGAGCCCTCGTAGGACCAACCTACGAGAGAGTGTCTTGTATAATCTGCCTCAGTGAAAATGACCCGGTCCACACATCCTGCTCCTCCCACTTTCCCTAAGACCTCTAAGTTCGTTGCTTAAGAGAAAAATAGAGAAGTTCACTAATGGTTGTTTACATGTCCTCTCCTCCTTCTTCTCGTCTTCCTACACTCATAAATCTTACTGAAAAGATGTTTAGAACTGCTTTTTACACACGTCCTTCTCCTCCTCCTCATATCCTAAATTCTCACCAGAGAAAAAGACCAATAATGCTTCCATGTACACAAGACTCATATATCCTAAAGTCTCTTTGATTCTCACTTAAAGAAAGGTCTGCGATGCCTTTTTTCCACACAGTTACCATCCATAACTATGTGATCTAATACATTTATTCCTCTGTAGTTAAATGCTGTCACTTTTTACTTCCTTTGCCCCTACACAGATGAACAACAGCTACCTTCATCCAACTATCTAAGGCACAAATACTTCTCAGATCATCATCCACATTTTCCACATCTTTTCTAGTGTTGTCATTTTTCATATTCACAGCCTCACTCACTCCCATCAACAACATTTTTCTCTTCTGTTTTTCGTCTATTTACATCACCACTTTCATCATCTTTAAAATGTCTTCTTTATCACCTTTCTTTCTGCTCTCCTGTGTCCACTAAAACCACCCAACAAATATCGACATCCCTTGCATACACTGTCCAAACAGAGTACATCTCTGTCCATAGAAAAGAGATATCTTTCACCGTAGATGACACAGCAGATGAGCCTGGAGCCACTGTTAACTCTCTCACGCCCTCGAAGTGACAAGTACATAGTCGTAGAAGTGTTTGTCTAACGTAACAGAAGAGGGTGACGACATATGTCTCTTCAGATCCTAAACACCATCAGTTTCATGGAATCTGTAATACTCTTTAAAAAGCGGAGCTTGAGTCACACTCATCCTACATGTATTAAACTTGGGAGAGAAAGTGTTGCTTATCACTGTCAGTTCGCGTAGACGACTGAACACCTTTCTAGACCCAGTTGGCTACCCATTCTCTATGACGAGGTAGAAGAACATGGTTCTTGGAAACACAGCTCTAGTATCACACTCACACACACACGCACACACACACACACACACACACACACACACACACACACACACACACACACACACACACACACACACACACACACACACATACACTCACATATACATACGAGAACCGACACTGTGCTAGCTAATTTTTCTTCTTGCTTAACATCTGCTGCTCTTTATCGATCCGTGCTTGGCTGGAATCATCAGCATTGGCCCGTGCAGGTCTCAGGGAACTGACTTATACCTCCAAGAGAAGTATAAAGAGAGAGAGAGAGAGAGAGAGAGAGAGAGAGAGAGAGAGAGAGAGAGAGAGAGAGAGAGAGAGAGAGAGAGAGAGAGAGAGAGAGAGAGAGAGAGAGAGAGAGAGAGAGAGGAAAAAGAAAGACATTACCGGTACTTAGCTTTTCAAAACTCAAAATCTACCTCGGAAATTGAAAAAGTCCTATACGATTATCTCTTAAAGTTCTGAAACGTGAAATACATTTTTCCTGTTGTGATTTTGATTTCTTGTTATCATGTTTCACAAGATATCTTCCAAAGGACTGGGTTCCAAACGTTCCTAGGTCCTTGTGAAAATGTTTCACCGTAAGCAATACTACCACTCCAGTTCGAGAATCCAATTTCTCTGTGTATTTAGCAAAACGAATTCAGAAACTTGTTGATGATGAACAGTAAGTCACTCAGTTGCTCAATGCACTAAAGTTCACAGGCATGGAAAAAAAAAAGGAAAATATAGAACACTTCTGTGCTTGCCACCAAGATTGCTACAGATATATCTTGCATATTTGGAGTATGCTACAGATATATCATGTATATTTCGAATATGCTACAACCCCATTCTGTTACTTTACTCGTTTTTCGTATGCGTTCAGAATTAATTCAATTCAAAATGTCTCTTATTTTTTTTTCCTCTCTAAATATTTCTTTAGTTATATTCTCGAGGCAAACCACTGACCGAAACATCTCGGTCGAATTTATAGACTTTCATTTATCGAATTGTGGCTTCTAACACTTATAATTTGCTTTATCTATATCATCAGTACTGTTTCAACCGTTCATTCGTTCCTCCTGTTCATCGCTCTGTAAGGTTTCATTCCATCTGGTGTGTTGGCGATGAGCTTTCGAAGCAAAAGATTCAGATGTCTGATATCGAGTCTTGCAAGTCGAATCCCAGAAACTCCTGGTTGCAGGAAACCTTCCATTGTTCATGCTTCCTACACAGACGAATACACTCACATACATCCACACACATGTGCAGGATAGGGTATGTGAGTGTGTGTGTATGCATACATAGGAGTTGAGGCATGGTACATGTATACAAAGTTAAGAGACGGGGCAACACTAGTGTAAACATCTCCCAGTAACTTATGAATAGGAATCCCATACATACATACACACACACACACACACACACACACACACACACACATGTACTATATACTATATGCTGTATATACTTATATACATTACGTATAATATCTAGAATCTCTATTACAAAGAAAAGTAAATCGTTATGGAAACAAAGCAAATACTATCTCACAGCATTTGATCCAGAGTCACACCTTACTGTCACGGCTCAGTATAAACAACACGAGCTGTGTTCTTTAGTTACCACAACCCTTCTTCCATTCTCGCCTTTTGCGTATATATCACCGCCCACCACTCCCCCTACGGTGAAGCATGACACACTCACAATCGCCAGGTGTTGAAAGGCTTTCCTTGCCGAGCTTTTAAGCCGCTCGGGGTCCGTGAACATGGCCCAGCCCTTGGTTTCGCCGCCCTTGGTAAAAGTCTCCTTCTCCCTGGGGTCATTCCACCAACAGGAGAAACCATACCCTTCCCTAACGGACCCCTCCTCCCCTACGTGTCTCTAGAATGACCCTGAAAGTATGTGATCGCTCACCTCCACCTCTAGATCTGCCCGTCGTACTTTCTTGTGGTGTTATGCGAGGCAACGCCACATTAAACGTCGGTAGCTTCTTCCTCCTTCGCCTGGTCTATACCCCTCAGGCGTAGTCTCAGCGGCCGGACCTTAAGCCTCTGTTTTCTCGTGTCATAAATCTTGAGTTGTCATCGTTAAAGTTCGTCGTAAAATGCAAAACGTGGATGCGGCGGAGAGTTAAGGTGCTCCTAATGCTGCCTTGAAGTACCCTTGCCTCTGATGCCCTAAAAGAACGGCTTAAAAAAAGAACGGCAAAAATTTTTTTTTTCGGGGTTGTGGTGGAAAGAGAAATGTAATCCAGCGATTTTTTCCCCGTCAATTCTTCATGCGAGATACAATAAACCGACCCCCTCTCCTCTTTCTCATAAACTGTTGGTTTATTGAGTCACATATAACGTGGCGATGAAATGAGGGACCTCCTGGGACTATACGCTGATGGGGGTGTTAACGTGGTCGGATTTTAGTCATTCCTTTAGCCATTTACTTTTCCAGGGAGGGGCAAGACGCTCTTTTATGGTAGGTAATAACTTAACACATCAGAAAGTCATAAAAGTTAATACATCGCGCCGGCATCAACTTAAACAGTTCATGTTGAATTTTCACGTTGTTTTTTGTATTTGCATTGTGGGAGGAAATGGTAGGTCTTGGGCACAGGGGAGCACTGAATCTTTCGCTACAGTAAAAGCTAAAAATACCTTACATCATTAGATACATTTTGTGTTCCCAGGAGAACCAGCGACGCAAACTCTTATCTCGCCGTCTAGATAGGGGAGGGGGGAGAGAATAAACAAACCATGCGTAAATGCCAATGATAATAGAATATGGCTATAAAGTACAGGATATTGGATGGGAGTAACTGTCTTGTCATTATGAGGAAGTTCATATCATATGTGGGATTTTGTTTCTATTCTACATGAAATGCTACGAAAAAGGTCTCATTTTTTGTATATGTGAAGCACAGACACACACACACACACACACACACACACACACACACACACATATATATATATATATATATATATATATATATATATATATATATATATAAAGTGAAGACTGTAAAAAGAAAAAATGGGGATATTAGTTACGAGACGTTAAACGGAATTCGCATAGAAATGTACTCCATGAAACAATTATTACAGATCATAATGCTCAACGTTTCTCACATAGTCACAGACACTAAAACGAATTTCACAACCAATAAATGTTTCATAGATTTGCCGGCTCATTCCACCTCTCAGCCGCATGCTTATATGGCGACCTCCATACCAGCAGAATGGATCTGTTATCAACATGCAAAGTCTCATGAATATATTTGCGAAGAATACTTTTTTCTTTTTTTTCGTTTTCTTTACTTCTGCAGCTAACAGGTTTACGAACATGCTGTAGATAAGTCGGTATTTACCATGAAATATAGATTCACAAGCACCGATATGCAGACACTTAAACGCATAGGTGTCTACATAAATACGAGTATATAATCACATACCTATATCCAGATACTCCGACAAAGAAAGAGGAAACGCAAGCATAACCAAACGAAAATATTCGCACGTATGTATGCACACGTATATTCCCTCCCTCGAAATGGCATCCATGACTCTCTGGGAAGGCCAAGTGGTCTTCCTTGCGCAGATCTTATCCTGAACTTTCCTTTGGACCACTGTTACGTCTTTGGTGTAAATGCCTCCAGCTGTGCTGACTATATAGAAGAAGTCATCTAGTCCGGGATAAAGTCCTATGTCTGTTCTTTTACAAAGACTTCATCTCTTTAATCGTGTTTTGACCGCTTGTGCTCGTCGCACTTGGGACATGAAAGATTTCTCTTCTCATGAATCTTATTTTCTTTCAGATCTTCTTCGAATCATTGACATCTATTGTGAGCAGAGTCAGCCACAATTTCATTAAAGATATATGTTCTGGAGTAAAGATACGGTACGTAAAACAAGGTTAAGAAAAAGGATAACACGAGTGGAAAATTGTCTTTCCGTAAGACACAAATGGTAATCTCACACACACACACACACACACACACACACATGCACACAGCTAACCTGTCTATGTGGTTCGCCTCAGTGCTGGCAATAACCATCTCTTTAACTAACTATGAACCTTACTCATACACGTCATAAGAATGTATGTGGTGTTAGAACAATACCTTGGCCTAAAGCTCACAAAACAAAACCTATGAACCACAACCCCTGGAGTGGATTTACAGATGAGACGCTAAACTAGAATCTATCTAATTCCATAGCGAAGTAGAGCATTTTCTTCATATCTCAGATCTTTACTGCAAACTACCAGAAACAGATTTTTCAGATTTTCATCCTTCGCAGTTTGTAATGTTAGGGTCTTGAAATCTCACCCTGGGGGTTTTCCTGAGTGTGAGTGACAGGCAAAATATTGCACTGGGGTCATTATCAGGGAAGCTGGCAAGTGTGAAGACTATTGCTTTCTGTGGAGTTTTACCTCCCCCTCCTCCTGCTCCCACCTTGGTGGGGGAGCACCAATAATACGATCAATCACTTTTATTACAGATCCAATAATGGAGTATCTGATCCGCTAGCGATTCCGAGTTAATTCTTCATTCAAATGATTATCCAAAATATCCGGAATCTGGCCATAAAGATAACTTATGCATTTAAAACAAAAGAGCATAACTGAAACTTTATAAATATCATGACCTTAGCTTTACTTTTGTGCTCAGATGTATACAAATACAAACGGATGTGTATGTCATGTTAGTTGTCGATGTATATAACTTTCATCGTATCATTCAGTCTGTGTAAATGAGAATAGGTGCAACATGAGCATGAGTTATGTTATGTCTCCTCATATCATCTGTCATAGTCACGGCTGCTCCTGTTATATGGGCAATAATAGCCTTGCAGAGTGGAATGACCCGGTGCAAGCGCTGCTAGAAAGGATTCATTCACTTCTTCATCACGTTGGTTCGATGCAACGATCTCTGAGCAGGACAATTTGGCCCTTGGGGAAAACGATACGACCCTTTAGCAAAGTAGTTCGACCCCATGAGCAGGGTGGTATGACCCCTGACCGTTTGAGCACGACGGTATGACCCTTAGAAATGATGGCCCGGCAGTTGCCTAGAGACCCTTAAGGCTCAAAGGCCAGACGAACATGTCTGAGGGTTCTCAGGGTCGTGGTCAAGGCTTGGTATCGTCATGTTCACAGGGTCACTGGAGGCATATGATCCGCTGGACAATTCTCTCAAGGCTCGCCTCTGGCTCTGTGGGCGGGAAAATACCTGTATCTAATGGACAAGCAATGTCCATTATACTGACAAACGTAAATAAGAATAAAACCGGGATTTATCTGGACGTCTTGGAAGCCTAATGGTGTACTTCAGTTCGTAAGATATCTCGAGTACAAAAATAATTCGATAATTACTGCGAAAAATTATTTCTATATTGATTATATCTAATACCAGACACGTCTCCTCTGTAACGTACGACCGAAAACAGAGAGAGAGAGAGAGAGAGAGAGAGAGAGAGAGAGAGAGAGAGAGAGAGAGAGAGAGAGAGAGAGAGAGAGAGAGAGAGAGAGTTGGGAGGCTAATTATCTCCAAAAAATATACTTCATTGTATTTTATCGATCAACGCGTTCCAGCCAGAGGGCAACATCCCAGAATATCTTTTCTATTGTTCCTCTTCGCCGTTCTAAAGAATTAGACAAGTCATGATGTGATATCAGCCCACCAGGGTAATGATAATAATAGCCATACTTATCTCCTTTCCAATTCTCTTTTTTTCTTTTTTTTTGTTCTTATCTCTCACTAATCTGCTTAAGGACGTCAGAACATTCACTCCCAGCAAATCATGATAATTTGGAACATTGCTTGCTATGAGAGTAACTTAAAAAAACAAAACAAAAAAAAAAAACCCAAGCGAGTGACTGACGTTTGAGGTTATTTACTGAACACCTCGCATCAGGACGCCCGCTTGGAACCCGCACCAGCAGGAGCAGGAGGCCCTCCAACAACACCACCACCTTCCATCCCCCCCCTCAGACTTTCTCCTGATCTTCTCAACACCCGGGAGACGGGCGGGTGATTGGCGTGGCGCCTAATCATAAAAATCCTTTCTTTTGTGCGTCCCGTACCTGGCTCGACACACAGCATACGTAATGTGGGACTCACTTACACTTAAGAGGTCATGTTCCGGGCGCTATTAGCCCTTGTAAGTGGTACTTGCCGGCAAGGGTATGACAGGAGCGTCAGAACGGTACTTCGAAAATGATTGAAGGGTAAAATACGATAAACAATGAGAAACTGTACAGCAAAGATTGAATTTCAGCAAATTTGGAACGTAGTAAGAGCAAAATTTTGCGTCTATTGATTTTGTTACATCAAATTGCATTACATTTGCACCCGACTGTTTATCATGCAGTGTTAAAGCTTAAACTCTGTTATTTTGTGTGTGTGAATGTCACTTTGCCTTATTCAAAGCGCAAAATAGCTTGCAATAGCCTGTACAGAGTGTAGGTTGTAAGAGCAATTTAATCCTAACTCGCTGCTCACACTTCACAATGTTTGCAAGATTAGTACGATACCTTCCACAGCCTTATGCCACTTTTCCATCTATGAAAATGTAAGATGGGCTTCATTTAGCCCAATAAGACTTTAATTTGTAAAAACAATTTCCTCTTAAGTACCTACTTACATATCACAGAACTAGCAAGTTTAGTGTTATAATTCTTTCAACCTTATGGTATTGGTATGACGATACATAATTCAGATGACAAGGAGTACAATCTTGCCAGCTTTCCCTGCATTTAACCTTTGCCTCGTATCACGTGTACTAAATGCAAATAATCCCTGAAATGTCAGAGATAAACAGCAGATTACTCGAGTGCTTCAGATGCGTCTTTTAGAATATCCTTCGCGGACAAACAAACTCCCGGCCAATTTACAATCCGACAAGAATCGTAAAAGAAAAGAAAGTATTCTCGTTTACAAACGTATTTGGAGGAACTCCTGAGACGTCAGGCAGCGGCTAATCATCCTCTGCGTCTTGTGGTGTGTGGTCCGGGGACTGTGGCAGTCGACACTGAGATGAAATTACTATTCATGTGGCGTAAGGGGCAATGTCGGTGGCCGGTGATGCATGACCTCGTTCAAAAATGAAGATTTATGACTTTGTACACTAACCTATCACGTCAGGGGCCGCCGACGGCGAGGTGGAAGGGAGTTGCTGGCGGGCGTAGTACTGGAGTACGACGTCATGCCAGTAAACAGCCGCGTTGACTCCCAGTGCAGCCCTCGGGGACAAGGAGGTTCACAAGACGAAACACCATGACTCGGTGTCACTCTTACCTCTGTCGTCATCATACTTCGTGTGAATGAAACGATAGGACATTGCTGTTCTGTTTAAGCATGATGCATACAGCTGTGAATGACTGTACTGCCCTCTACATACACTTGTAAATCAAAGTTGGTAGGAAAAGTTTGACTTTAGATGCTAAATTCAAGGTCCTATGTAAATCTACTGATTCCGAGTACCACATCTGTAGTCAGTATGGTATTTCCAAATTATTTTGTCAATAAATGCTGAATAACTTTCTAATTCCCATCATATGAATCTTGAATTTAACCAACATTGATCCATACATATTCATCCATAAAAATGTCACCATTCTCATCAGTACTAGTATGAACCACATCCCCTTTCACAGTCAGGTGTCTCCAGACCCCATTAGCAAGGCTCACTGCTCTCTCCACCCTCTTCGCCTATGACACTTGCTGTGTCACAGTGAAAGTCCCTTACTACAGACGTTACTCGGTGTAATTGCTAGGGGGTTGGATGAAGATGATCGCCACACTAAACCCGGCTACTGTCAACACTCACACGAGTCGCTGGTTGACGGACGGTTGAAATAACTGGTTTGAACCTGTAAATATCAAGTTATTATCAGTGACAAGTACCTATTGCTGATAACTGACGTGTGATAAGGGATGATAAGGGGGTTACCATTTATGGCTGCTGACAATTGAAAGTTGGTAAGACAGTAAGCAATGAGGAGTCCTGGCAATTGATGCCTGATGGTTGCCGCGGGAAATGTTGACAGTTGATGTCTGATGATGACTGATGACCTAATGACAATGGATGATAAGTGTTGATAGATGGTCGTTGACAAATCTCGTCTCTTGACAATTAATGGAAGCAAATGGTCAACAGTAATGGTACACTAATTGCTGTTGTAGCCTTAGATTTTCATGAGATTCTCTTTTTCATTCTCTTTCTGTCTTCATCTCTCTCATCCTCTTCTTCGAAACCCGAGATTTAGTTGTCACGCTGTCCGTTTTTTGTCTTCACCCGGATGTAACTCTGATCTCAACTAGAAGTGGAAAGTAGACAGATTGTAATCAGTTGAGGCCAAAACCCTAGATCCAGCAGGCACAGTATCAACTGTCGTATTTACAATGTGAATTTCTTTACAAGCTTTGTAGCTTATAAGTACCAAATATAAGTAGAAGAAGAAGCGAGAAACCTAAAATCGAGCTGTAGAATACTACTATTTCTATGATACATGCAATATCTATTGACTTTTTAACCTTTTACTTTAGAGTTTATGATGAATATTTGCTTTAATTAAGTTCTCTTTTCTTTCCAACTCCAACCACACTAATACCTTTATCTCTGGTCCCTTACAGTACGACAAACACCCTCCAAGGAATTCAATGACTTTGTTGCACTTTCCAGTCCTCTGCAATCCTCTGCATAGCGTTTTGTATCTCTTTAGATCGCTAAAAGAATTCATACATTTACTTGAAAACGATTAGTAATAGTTATATGGTGTTTATGACTCATTCACAACAGGATTTGTTCGTATATCCTCTTGAGAAAATGGGATTTATTACCACTGGTATGAGAATAAAACATTAGGAGTTAGGTACGTCAGGACATAAACATATTGTGTGAAGGGTGTCGTTGATGACACACACACACACACACACACACACACACACACACACACTCAAGACAAGGCATCATTACTACTACTATTACTTAAGAGAAGAATACAAAATTTTATCAAAATCGAAGAAATCAAACGTCATGATTGATTCACAGGTATTCCTAGGAGTTCGTATAAAAGAGGTGTTGTCATTACCTATATGTAATGTACGAGGATACGAAGTCTACACTTGTGGTACCCCGTCACTTGAACTTTGGTGTCATGCCACTTTATGTATACAGGATACATACCCAATACTGTAACTGTATATTCCATTCAGCTAGTTTTCTCATACTATGTATATGTACTTCTTTAAATCTACCTAACACCTTTCCTGCTTCATATCACGTTATGGCCCCAGGTTGTTCTAACTTTGTATCTTTCGAAGAATTGTACCATGTTAACACAACTAGACTTGTTTAAAAACTTTAATTTTGTGATCAAGTTTACATTACTCTTTTCTCTTCCATGGCAGACAAATTCAGAGCCTCTAATCTCTCACTGTAACTCAGCTCCCTTGATTCTGGGCCCATTGCTGCTGCCATTCATTAGACCTTCTCTTTATGTTCTTTGTGTTTTACGATGATCAAAATCAAGAGGCGTATTCTAGCTTTGGCCTGACATATTATGTGGACAGTTTGCTGGAAATATCCTCTTCAGTGTACCTGTGTGTGTGTGTGTGTGTGTGTGTGTGTGCCGGTGGGGGGAGGAGCCAGGCTAGTCTTCGTGAGAGGCCACAACAACGGCTTAAGCGTAGCGAATCCCAGGATGAGTTACGGCCAGAAAACACCCGGCTATTGTACTGGCTTCGTCCGTCCTGACCTGTGACAATCAACGATTCTTATCGAATGGCTACTTATGGGTTGGCACACACACACACACACACACACACACACACACACACACACACACACACACACACACACATATATATATATATATATATATATATATATATATATATATATATATATATATATATATATATATATATATATATATATATATATATATATACATATATATATATGTATATATATATATATATATATATATATATATATATATATATATATATATATATATATATATATATATATATATATATATATATATATATATATATATATATATATATATATATATATATATATATATATATATATATATATATATATATATATATATACAAGATTTAGCCTATCAAAACTAGCCTTAATTTGAATTATTTCAATCGTAACCTATTTCGTAATCTATGCTTCACAGAGTCTGAAATAGGATATACTTCGACACATACCTTCGTAATGTTCGATATGCATATATTGTTTTGATTTGCGATTGAATAAATAGGCAAGGCGTTTTTCACACTACCTGCTCACTAAATCTACCTTTTTTTTGTTGCTGTATGTTCATATAACTTTATTGAATCATTACTTGTGTTGTCCACTTCATCCTCTTTGAAGCACTGTTGAGATCAGGAAAAGTTTATTCAGCATATATCATAAACTTCTAGTTTTATTCTAATATCAGCTGCATAGCTTATGTTATTCAAAAAAGTGTTCTTGCATAGTTACGACCATTTTAAATGCAAAAACCATGAAACAAAATGATCAAAATAAGTGTACTCTTACTAAGAGAAAACATACAAAGAATGTAGAATATGATCACCTTTGTTTTATCTTTAAAACGAACTGCTGCATATTCAAATGAGTTATAACAGGTGTTGATATACTGTCATTATGAAAAATGTTGTTGCTAGGCAGGTTTTGTGTAGGTCTTGAGTAAAGGGAAAAAAACAACAATTAGAATCGAGAAACCAACAGATATATGACAGAGATGACATAAACTGATAACCTGCCTGCCTTTCTACATCTTCTCTCTCTCTCTCTCTCTCTCTCTCTCTCTCTCTCTCTCTCTCTCTCTCTCTCTCTCTCTCTCTCTCTCTCTCTCTCTATGTCTACATCAAAGCATGGTATGAGTCTACTGCAGTTTAGCTTGCAAATCACTTACCAAAAACATTTCAAAAACAAACATTCTATGCTAACAACAACAGTGATAAATTGTCTCCAAAAATTCACCATAATTTTCACATTCATTAAGGGCAATTAAGTCACAACAGGTCTCAGATTGCTGCCTTTAATGAGAACTGTTTGCCTCACACCAATAGAACATCCCTCATTAACATCTTACATCATGCATCATCATTGGTTATTCTTATTCATTAAATTTCCTTCCTCATCTTAATAACTTTGAAGATTTAATGAATACTTGAACGCTAATAGACATATAAATTAGAAGGGTTTGTTTTGTTTACTAGTCCCCTCACTAATTATATAGTCAGTGGTACGTGTCTAATATTTTGTTTGAAATAAGGATTTGCTTATAGTATTTTTGAGAGTAATAACAGCAAAAGGTAGCGATCATTAAGATAATGGTGTTTATCGTAACAAAATATGTAATTATAATGATGATGCTAACAACAATAATAACATTGATAATGATGATAATGATAATTATTATAATAATGATAATGATAATAATAATAATGATAAGTAAGGATACTCCCTCTAAGGGTCAGTCTTCTGTTCTTAACGCTACCTCGCTAACGAGAGAAATGGCGAACATGTATAAAAAAAAGAAAATATATATATGATAACAATGCTACCTCTACTACTACTACTACTACTCCTACTACCACTACTATTATTACTACTACTACAACTACTACGATGATGCTATAAACATCTTAAGTTATTAACCAAACTTATGAAAAAAAAGTTTGATAATGTGCTTCCATATCAGATCAACACAGAATCCCAGCACTAAGGTCTCTGTAAGGTCAAGCTTAAGTGAGTAGTAACACGTTTTTCTGCTGTTGCATTGAAGGAACATTTGTGCATGATGACTTCAGCTGCTTTATATGACGGCACACCTTTGAGATTTATTAATACTGTACCATGACGTAGAGGTCATAAACAATTTCGTGAGAGAAAAGGTGTGACATGAAGGATATGACCTTTTTTTTTTGATATCTGTGAAATACGTACCCATTTCAAGGCCCACTGCTGTTAAAGAAAAGGCAATGTTGGTTTTTGAGATACTGTTGAAATTTTGAAACGGAATTTATACTAGTTTTTTATTATGGAACTGTTGTATGTGTTTTGTATATATTGACGCCAAATGTTATATGATAGTGTAGTATGAAAGATTCGTTTACTGAAAGCTCTTCTAATTAGAGTCAGAATCAAAATAAAAAGGCCTATTACACATGGAAGTAGTTTATACATACACCAATCCTTGTATTCTAGTTTTGCATATACAAAGATAAACTGCTTGAGGCCCTTTATATAACATTAAGACGTATATATGCAGCGAGACAGTGTATAGCCTTAGAGGTATATTGAACACCTGAAGAAGGTGCTAAATTTTTTTCGACTGAGTTGTTACAAAATGACAATTAAGGCCTTCATGAACCAAGAGTCCCCCAATGACCCAGGCAGTCCCCAATGACCCCGGTAGTCCCCAGTGACCCAGGTAGTCCCTAAATGACCCAGGCAAAGTCGAAATTGCCCAGCAACCATCCTTGATAAGCTAACCTACAGAGATACCAGTATACTCAAAGAAAGATTGCACCGTTACAGTGGGTAAATCTCCGGAGACAAGAAATACAGAAACATCGACGCAGACTGAGAGGAAAAAAAAAAACATTGATTCCCAGTCAGTTGTTTGAGGTGAGACACAGTCACCCAAACAGACAATGGACGACATTGGATTATATTGCCAAAAAGGATAGGAACTTCTATACTCATGGACAACATAAGCCTGGCAATGATCGTGTATATAATGTCAAGGGCCTGGACAGACGACCTTCTCTTGCGTCCAACAAGTTAAATGTTCATTCCGGCCTTTGCCTCACTTCTGCGGTCCTTGATTTTTATTTCACTCTGGGTGTGATTAGCAATTTCAGCGTATCACAACGTCCGCAAAAAACGAAACTGCGTGTCATAGTCCACGGTAATTACATTGCATGAATGATGGTGTTAACGATTTCGGTTTCATTTGTATAAAAGATTCATGAACACAGCCTTCCATGCGCAGGACATCAATTCTCACCATCTACGTATGGAGGTAAATCATCACTATGGGTGGCTGCTCGTATCTAGCCGAGGTTACATGCACCATGAGAAGCGTCAGGACCTTCTCATTAACAATCGCTTAAGGTGTCTCTGACCTTTACAGAAACAGTAATGCTTATGGTGCTTCGGAGATTAGAATTATGTCAGACGTAACCTCTTATCTTGTAGTATGGTATCCCATTTTACCGGACTTCAGTGCATTGGAATTCTTTTACTTTCTAGTGGACAATATCGACCCCATAATATCAAGTTTGGGATGTAACGGACGAGTCTGTGAAAGTCTGTTATATCACAAGTTAAAACTGGCAAACTCGCTTACCAAGTGACTCTTTTGTCTTAAAGCACTACATACGTCTGCTGATGGGTAATCTTGCATGTGTTCAAGTGAATTATAGAACAATACATTCACTTCTCACAAAATATCTAACCCACGAAGGAATATATATTGCTTGTGGTGTTTTTCTTTTTCATTTGATTCTACACTTCGAGACGAAAGTTATGCAACAGGCAGACGCAGTCTGAATCCCCATTGGTTAAATATTCTGAGCAGTTTTATAAACACGGCGCAGTAATAGTATATTACGAAAAGTGCCTTTAGTCTAGTCTGATGTGAAGTAGATAAAGAAAAATTCTTAAAAAACTTACGTATTCCGCATAAACTTTTGCTCTTGGTTTCCCTGTTTGATCCAGTGTTTGGCGAGTTGTTTATCTCTCTTTGTGATGAATTTATTTGTAGAAATATGCGTCATTAGTAATTGTCAGCCTATAATCTTCAACTATCGATAACCATACAAGGTCCAGTGAGGTACTGTTCGAGCAAGAAGTCTCGTAACTTTTTTACGAATTTTTTTTCTTTCTCATTTTGAGCTCCATGCACGGTTGGTGCAGGCGAGTTAATGCAACACTAACGGCATTGCAAAAAAAAAAGAGTCTATTTTGATGAAGCAAGACGCCATCTCGGTAATTATATGCCACACCTGATTATGGCGGGCGCCAGTATAATAATTAACTGCCGCAGGTGGGACAAATGTTATATAAGGTAATGGAAGGGGCAGGTGTGCAGGTGGGGCACGCTGTGCTTAGGATGTGCTTGCCCTCTCACACCCTAATGCCTCCCGAGAGCATAAAAAGGAGAGATGTGAGGCGTGTTCCATGTGAGAAATATTGAAGAGACTAAGTGCCTTTCACTCCTATCGCGATGATTTCTCGGTAATATAACATGACCGTATAATACGCCGTCCATTCGACTTTGTAAATGTCTGACGCATCCTCTATAAGGCGAGTCAATTACCACCGAAATTATACTAAATTTATGTTAACCTTGGGCTCAGAACGCGCGAGTTGGGGTGGGTGGGGGAGGACTGGCTCGTACCTAATTACACTTCACGATGGTGAGGAGCGTTTTAGTATCAGTCCGTAGAGCACGCATGGGATGCGAGGGAGTGTGGGCGAGTGTGGGCAGCCTACGGGGACGGGAGAGAACCATCTTGCGGAGTGAGGCAAGCCCACGGGGAAGGGAGGGAACCGTCTTGACGAGTGAGGCAAGCCCATGGAGAAGGGAGGGAACCGTCTCACAAATACACAGGCGGTGGAGAAATGTAGTTGCTCTTAAAAATCTCCACTTTTGTTTTCTGACGCCATGACCCCGATTGGCTTTGCATTCGCAAATACTTTTGTTTTTTCTCCTCTTTCGCTCTGGAAGACATTATTGACTTGTAAACACTGGCAGTTGGGCCAGGGAGGGAGATCATCGTGGACTAACAAGGGAGAAGGAAGTGGTCTAGCGAGAGGGAAAGAAGATGAAGGTGTCATATGGCCCGAGAACAAGATGAGAAGACGTTACTGTCGGATGAATGGAGACATTGAGATGCAGAAAATGAGGAGTTTAACTTTTACGAAAGGTGCGTGCGTGTGTGTGTGTGGGGGGGGGGGAGAAGGTCACTAGGGAAGTAAGCAGGATGGTACGGCGGAGCCCCCAGGGACCTGGGACAAGAAGCTGATGACCTGCTAGACAGGATTCGTGTCGGGTCTGGCGTTATGCAGTGATGATCCCGAGGTAAGGGGCTGGAGGATTGCAGGCCTGGATGTTTGTAACGAATCGTAGAACACGGTTTGCTTCTCCTCATTTTCCTGTGTCAAGATCCATCAACACACACACACACACACACACACACACACACACACACACACACACACACACACACATGTATATAATGTATGTGTGTGTGTGTGTGTGTGTGTGTGTGTGTGTGTGTGTGTGTGTGTGTGTGTGTGTGTGTGTGTGTGTGAATGTGTGCGAGAGTTCCATAGCTTTCTGCTAGTCAAGATCTATAACCTTCAAATGTTGCAAGTCTTGCTCGGAGACCTAACCTATGTAATTAAACTTCCACGAAAAGGAAATCTCTATGGCAGGGCCATTATCATCTTGTAGACACATTTACATTCCCTGCAGACATTATCTGAGGCTGCATGGCCGTCTGGGGAGGCGGACTGCACAGGAGGATTAGATGGGAAGGCAACTTAGATGGCCGTACACACTAGATAAAGGAACCTCTTCTCTATTTGAGATCTCCAGTAAACTGTAGGTGGTGTATGATCATGACCTTTTGGGGTATATTTCTGCGCATATTTCTTCACCTCTGTATTGCCGCTGGTTGAGTGAGTGGTTAGCACCAAGCAGGAGATAAGACTGACTTTCTGTGTAAATTCTGTGGGGTTTGTGGTTATCAGTAACACCAGGGTAATTTTTCGGTTATCTTCGTAAGAGTTTGCAGTTATCATTAAGATCAAGGCAACGACGTGCTTTGGCTCTGTGAATTTCATGGTTACCTGTGAGGTAAGGATAACTCTTCTTCTGAGTTCTGTTCGGCTTCTAGATATCTTTGGGTTAATGGTTTCTCCTGTGGTATATCAGAAGGATTTTTGATTATCATTTCTGCAGAGAGGAGAACAGAGACTAATGATAGTTCTTTCTGTTATTCATGTTCAAAGCGTATTACATTTTTCCAGTAGTTATGCCTATTTTTTTTCAGTTTTATTGTTTTCTTTAGATGAGATTTTGACTCTTCCAAAAGGACATATAAACCAGCCTTTGAATTACAGCCAATTGCCATTTCAGACCCTATACTCACGTGAGAGAAAATGTGTTCTTTCTTCCACAGATAAGATCCTTATAAGAGAACCCTTGGTTACGCTGGCGAGTGGCGCCAGGACGAGCAAACATCATGATGGGGACAACAGCTGCTGCTGCTGCTGACCAAGATACCAGTTAAAGTGTCTTGACTCAGCTGTTTCTTCTTCTTCTGCATCTGCCATCGCTGCTGCTGCTGCTGTAATTGCTGCACCACAGATACAAAGCATCTCTCTCTCTCTCTCTCTCTCTCTCTCTCTCTCTCTCTCTCTCTCTCTCTCTCTCTCTCTCTCTCACACACACACACACCCACACCTCCCTTCACGCTGATCACAGAGGGGGCAGAAGCCACCAGCGACAACACAAGGAAATGAATTCTTATCTTTTCCCGACATGCATCAGGAATGGTAACGCTTGTCAAAATGAAAATAAGTTTGCTGATGAGCTAACAATCCTCAGGGAGACGAGGGAAGGGTGGTGTCTGGGACGTGGGTGTAACAGCCTGTTCTTGTATTGGCTGTGGAGGCTGTTGGTCTGATGGTGTCTAGATAAGAAATTATATATGTATATATCATTGCAAATCTATAAGAATATAAAGGAAGCTTGAGGCAAGAATGAACTCTCTTATCGTAGTATATCTAGAAACAAAGGACATTACAGAATTTTTTTTTGTCTTCTTGATTTTAAGAATGAGATTCTTTTTATTTCCCTCTCGATGGTGGATCGTTGGAGAGGTATTTTACCCAAGCTTCCAGGCAGACATTCTTCGTACGATATTTCACTAACAAGTACCTCATCTATGACTGTATTTCTGCGGTAAATCATATGATCTGTGATGCTGATGTTTTATTAGGATCTGTTTCCAGATAGGATCAACCTGGTTAGTTAGAAGACGCAAGCAGTTCGTCACACCGTGTTGGGTGACACATATCCTCTCCAACTGTTTACAACTCTGTGGAGGGAAACGTCCTGCATGAGCGATGATTCTTTGCCATGAAGCTCACTCTATATGGCAAGATACAAGCTGAATCTCATAATGCTTTGCCACGAGTCATAAAAACATTTTTTGAGCAGCAAAGAAAAATGAGAGTAGCAAAGTATTTTACAGTTATGATCGTGCATGATTGAATAAGAATATAATGATTTTTTTTTTTATCTTTCTTCTGGTAGACAACCGTACCACACGAGATATCTTCAATTCTATCTAAACCTAACACGCATAGAGGTTGAGCGGCAGCCATGCGGCGTCCGGGTTTATTCAAGCAACAAAACTGGAATAGCCACTTGGACCCTCCATCTGTCTTCGAACTGAGGAGGAAAAAAAAGAGCAGAATAAACCCAAAAAATAGAAAAGAATAAATACCTCCTCTACAGACCTATGGAAAAATACATCCCCCCCAACAGATCCATGGACATAAAATGTTAGGTTTCCACCTCTGGGGGATCGAACCATTATGTCTTGTGTCTATCGAAACCATGGGCAATGGGCTGCGTCTGAGTGTGGGGCGACCGCTGTCACTCACCGTCCCAATTATGCGGGACTTCCTCCCTTTTGTAGGGACGAACACAAACAGACTGCTGACAAAAGACGCCTTCCTTGTCCAGTGGGAAAAACCAATGGTACCAGTAGCTCCCTCAGAGAGAGAGAGAGAGAGAGAGAGAGAGAGGCGCGGATATAAAATCTCTATTCTCCACCAGGTTCTTCAGGACTCTTAACGATAACCAATGACACTTCTCACCACGTCTGGACAGAGGCGGAGGACATTCTTGGACCTTCGGGTTTTCAGTCATTCGATTAATTAAAGTATAGCCCGGGGAGCGATTGTGTCAGTTTCACCGTCCGATCATATCTTGAGTCTCTCTCTCTCTCCTCTCTTTTTTTCTCATTTCTTATATCCCTGCAGGTGACACGCCGTGGGGAAGCTATGCCCCGGCCACGATCGCCACTTTGGTGACGAGGTTGAAGGCTTTGTGGCAGAGGAAGAGGTTAGGAATAATGTTTTAGAGGAATGTTTGGCTCATAAATCAGGTAAATAATATGTTTTTCACACACACACACACACACACACACACACACACACACACACATATATATATATATATATATATATATATATATATATATATATATATATATATATATATATATATATATATATATATATATAAGTTATTCTTTATGACGCTCTTAACCTTTCACCTTTATTTCAGTGGAAAATGTTAATTTCAATTGGAATTTGATTATGCCTCTTTTTCGCCGTATTCGTGACATGAATTGTCGTAAGGTGTGGGTCGTTAACATAAATTATGGACAGGGCATTTTCGTGGGTTTTAAAGTGATGGCAAATTATTCTGCTAGTAATCTTTTTTTCACACAAATTGATTCCCTCACTCTGTTCTGTCATGAAATTCCATAACACAGTGATAAAAAATGATTACGCGTGCTACTGTCACAGAAAAGAGGAAATATTCTAAATTTATATTTCTTTCTTCTGCCGCGAAAAAAAATTACTTTTAAAATTACTTTTAGATTTAGTTGGATCAAGTGGAAAATGTTCAGCTCTGTGCCTTAGCTTAATATCTGTCTTTACCATCATCACTTTCAAATCCCAATTGCTCATGTTTCCAATTGTCATACTTATTATATTTTGGACTTATCTTTCCTTATGAATATATTGAGCTAGCTTAGCTGTACTGTAAAACATCTACTTAGAGAAATACATGTTGATACTCAGAGATTTTGTTATTGCACCTTTGATATAAATCAACATTGTTTTACATAGGATATATATATAATTTCACAATGGTTTATATAGCCTACATATATTGATAATGGTTAATATAATTTACATAGATTAACAATGGTTTATATAGTATTTATATACTAACAATGATTTATATAGTTTACATAGATTAATAATGATTAACAATGGTTAGAATTAGACAGAATTCACAAATTTTGATTCGACACGTAAATAACCCACGGCAGATTTTTCAAATTCGTGAAAACAAGTTTAGTGAATCTGTGTTTTTGATGATTCTTCACATGCGATCATAACAAATCTGTATCTTAAAAGCTTTTGTGTCATTCCTTTATTTTTCTTTCCTTCATATGGGAGAAGTCCAAACTGCAAGTCCTGATATGCTGAAAACAGTCGAAAGCTTTTCTTCTTTTCCATATTTTATTGAGGTTGAAAGTCACCAAACTTTGCAAATTGTTGATCTAAAGTCCTCTTGGAATACGTATCAAATGATGTAGATAGGCTCTAGGATAAGATATACACATATATATCTTTCTTTCTTTCATACTATTCGACTTTTCCCGCATCAGCGAGGTAGCGTTAAGAACAGAGGATTGGGCCTTTGAGGGAATATCCTCACCTGGCCCCCTTCTCTGTTCCTTCTTTTGGAAAATTAAAAAAAAAAAAGAAATGAGAGGGGAGGATCTCCAGCCCCCCGCTCCCTTCCCTTTCAGTCGCCTTCTACGACACGCTGGGAATACGTGGGAAGTATTCTTTCTCCCCTATCCCCAGGGATATATATATATATATATATATATATATATATATATATATATATATATATATATATGTGTGTGTGTGTGTGTGTGTGTGTATATATATATACATATATATATATAATTACAGTATTCTTAATATGGAAAACTCATCTTGTACTAAAATGAGAGCTGTCAAAATGAATCATCAGAAAAAAGTGTTAATGAGGAATGACTTGGAATACAAAGGATCCGATCAGAGAGAGAGAGAGAGAGAGAGAGAGAGAGAGAGAGAGAGAGAGAGAGAGAGAGAGAGAGAGAGAGAGAGAGAGAGAGAGAGAGAGAGAGAGAGAGAGAGGCCATCACGAGGCGATCAGAGTGACGTACAACCATCCATCCATCAACCCTGACATACTGCATATACCGAGGCCCGAGCTGCGTTTATGGGTGACAGTTGATGGAAACGAAAAGTTCAGGTGGATTTATAGACCATTTGATGTTGTTTAAGGCTTGTGATGCAGAAAACTTTCATCTGGGTTCAAAGTAGGAACTGTCCACATTTCAACATGAGGTGGTGAATCAGAAAGAGAACAGGTATATATATATATATATATATATATATATATATATATATATATATATATATATATATATATATATATATATATATATATATATATATATATATATATATATATTTTTTTTTTTTTTTTTTTTTTTTTTTTTTATACTTTGTCGCTGTCTCCCGCGTTTGCGAGGTAGCGCAAGGAAACAGACGAAAGAAATGGCCCAACCCCCCCCCCCCATACACATGTACATACACACGTCCACACACGCAAATATACATACCTACACAGCTTTCCATGGTTTACCCCAGACGCTTCACATGCCTTGATTCAATCCACTGACAGCACGTCAACCCCTGTATACCATATATATATATATATATATATATATATATATATATATATATATATATATATATATATATATATATATATATATATATATATATATATATATATATATATATATGTGTGTGTGTGTGTGTGTGTGTGTGAGTGTGCGTGCGTGTGTGTGTGTGTGTGTGTGTGTGTGTGTGTGTGTGTGTGTGTGTGTTGCTCACTGTACTAAATGTGCCGGTACGATTTGCACAAGTATTTCCGCCAAGTGTGAAGCTCAACATACTAGTTCTATCCCAGTAACTCCAACACACGTATTACTAACCAGTGTTGCTGCCAGACACCCTCCTCATCCCATGCTGCCAGGCGACGCCTTGAATCCCACGGCCAATGAACCATCTGGAGAGAACGATGCAAGAAGCTGGGATTGACGAAAGACGTATTGGGAGACGTCTTTGTTCGGGCCGCAGCCCTACCTCGATGTTCCCTTGTACCTTCGTCAGTCAGTAGGTAAACGTATGTTCACTCTCGAGAAAACTCTACACCTCTGAGAAGCCTCCATACCTCGTCTATCTCGCCAACTCTTTATAAGTAAAATTTCTGATCACGTCTTGTTGTTGTACATATGTGTGATAGATCTTATCTACCGTACATTTTAATTAATTGATTCTGTAATGTCTAAAGCAGAAAATCCTCTGGATCTCTATCTCTCCTCCTCTTGATTGGTAAGACTTTGTTTATATCACTAATTCACAGACGCAGGACCCTTTTTAATAAGGCGCCTACATCCTCAAAGCTGTCCTACAATCAGTAGCAGGATCCCTCTAGAGAGAGAGAAGCTTTTTAACGAGAGTGTACTCTTTTCCGTCCACTGGGGATGATTCAGCCTCGCGTAAGGTGGCTTTGAACCTGAGGGGTGACCAAAAGCGGGCAAACCCCAGCATCACTTTTTTTTTTTACTGCCACCTTTATACCTAATCTTTCTCGTAGAAACGTTTAATCTAACGATAGATAACCAAATAAAAAAGATAACCTTCACTTAGTCATTTGTCGTCTGTTAAATATTGTGAAGTTCATTACATAAGAGGTCAGGTTTTGTGGTCAAAACAGGTTTCATACACGTCCATTTACTCAACCTTATTCAATCTTTGATAATCGATTCCCCACCAAGGAATCACCTCTCATTACACTGACAAATAATTCACGAAATAACTGACGTAGAAAGTTATGTATATGTTCTCTCGTAGCTTTTATAGTAAAGGTTTGTAGTATATCACTGGGATATGGAGGTGAAAGTGAGTACAAAAGAAGTGGGTTGTTCCAGTAATATTTCTAGCCTGATCCCATCCAGGCCTCCCTTCTCTGTTGCTGTGTGGGTTTGTAGTGCATTCTTCAGGTACGGACTTGAAAGTAAGCATCACCAGGAGCCTGTTCCAGTACTATCTCCAGCCTGATCCCACCCCAGGCCTCTCCAGAGTAAACACACCACTTCGAGGACGCCAAATAAAAAGCCGACGCGCGAATGCACCGCCAAATAGGTAACTCGTCTCTTAGATTAGCAATATATATGTTGTCGGGCTATCGTAAAATTGCACAATAAAAAGCGGGTACCGTTCAGACGCCCTGAAAAAAGTGGTCTGGCGCGAAAATGACTGTGGCAAGAATGTGGCATGGAGGGAGGGCGTGTGGTGGTGGTGGTGGTGGCGGCGGTGGCGGTGGTGGAGGGCTTGTTATGGAAGGGTAATGATCATAGTTCTGGGTGATTGACCCCCCTCCCTCTGGACTGTTACTACCAACAGTTACCTAAGGTCCTACTCTGTTAGTGGTTGTACCACTGGAACAAACTATTGAACAACATCACCTACAGTGGTACGGGAAGGCCTTTTTCAAGTTCCTTGTTCCGTGGTTTCGTTGTCCAGTACAATTAAAGGACTCAGATAAAAGGTACGCCAGGTCAGAGAGATACAACTGTGGGAGATGGTTTCACACACACTTGGAGAAGCAGCCATATACTTAAAAGGATCATTCACGCTACATGGAGGATGGTCAGGTAAACTTGCAGACGGCCATGCACTTGGCGGAAACACTCATACTCATCGGTAAGGTGGTCACACACTTGGATACAAGGCCATGAGCTTGGCAGGGGTCCCTCACGAACTATGATGGGATGGTCACGTACTTCTTACTGATGGTCGCATACCTTCAGGGACGGTTGCACACTTCGGATGTGGTCACAACTCACTTAAGGCGAAGGGGATGGTTACACTTGACAATGAGATTCTGAATCTCCGGAGAGATGTACTTCTATCTACACTGTGGCCAGTAGTTCTACTTCCCCCTTAAGATTTCACCAGTTCGATCTTATCACTGCCACTGGCTATAGCTCTTGCTTGCCTTATATTACCACTGTGTCGTATCTAACGACCTGATGTACCCATAGCAACGTAGGTGTCTGCTGTTTAGCTCCTCAAACTACTTTTTTTTTTAACACACCCAAGGCTAGTCCCCTACGCTGTCTCATGCAAAACAATGAACCGATATCTTCATCCCCGTCTGAGTTAAAGATTGGTACGAATATTAAAACGTTTGAAAACGTCTTATTTCACAGAAGGAAGAAAGAGCTTAGATAATAGAGACAGATGGTGAATGGTCAATGTCTTCAGCCATTGTGCGATATTATCAGAATTTAATTAAGCGAAATTAACGCGGTAATAAAAGCCGGGAAAAAGTGGCACCAGATATGTTTTGAGGTAAACATGGCCGCTGCTGTTTTCCAAACAGTAAAAACGAACTAATTAGGTGATACCTTGGCGAGAGAGATTGACCAGTTTGTGGTGAGGGACCGCGGGAGACATTGTGGTCTACCATAAACTTGATGTGGCTTACCGCAGGACCAGTATTGGTGTAACACGGGAGCAATGTAGTGCACTGTAGGTCCACTTTGGTGTACCACAGGGACACTTTGATGTATCGTTTGTGTACATTCCGTTCAGGTAGGATCAACATCCTCAGAAACTGTTAGTAGGAGCCAGATATATGTTACTATAATGTTTGGACAGAGGATGTTATTTTGTATTTACTAGCCGGTGAAAGAAGGGAAAAATTCCCCAATCAGGTTATTTTGCTGCGACCTTAACTAACGTAAGCTAACCTAAGCTAACTTAAGCTGACCTATGATAACATAGGCTAACCTAAGCTAACGGAAAGTAGTCTACATCAGCTTAATCTCGCCTTTACTTGAACGTATCTGGTAGAAGATTTCGGCTGCTCCTTACAGAATATCATTCGATATCTGGAGTACACATGGCATGAAGATAATAGATGATAGATACCAAGTTTCAAAAGCTCTCCAGTGATAGAATTCCGTGTGGTGTACCAAACAGAATGTGTCAGGATCGAAAGCATTGTGAAGACGTCCTCAAGAGAAAGGCCCCCTCGACCCGAGAGGTCTGCCAAGCAATCTTGAGGCTGGACGAAAGGTTGGTAGCTGGCTTAGTTGACTCGTGTGTGGAGGAACTCAACCTGACAGGAGCTCTCAAGACCCATCACCGTGGCCTTCCCCCCACTTCAGCCTCCCCTTCACCGCACGTCCTCCGCGCCGTCAGGCACTGAACGCGCCCTCCGCCACGTCTCTCACAGCTCATCTGCGGTGTTGGAGCACGAAGGTTGCATCAACTGCTCTGAAGAGATAATTGGACTAGGAACAAGGCATTTTATGAGCACATTATATGCGCATTCTGAACACTTTAGATGCAAGGGACTCGAGTGTTACAAGCACAATTTATGCATGTTATTCGCTTACTGCGGATAAATGAGACGGGACCTGTGCTCCTTAAAAGGACACAGATGTTAGGGATTTTACGTGGTGATTTGATGGGTTGAAGCATTTTTGTTTTCTACTTAAACCAACGCCACAACCGAGTATATTACTGTGCTTGTTGACAGCCAGTGATACTAAAACTCCTTTTTAAGGATATGGGGTCTCATTTTTCTTAGGTTTTATTGAATCTCTGGTGACCTAGTGACCCAGACAGGTCATAGTGTTCGCTCTCGGAGATATATGAAGAGTTGTTCGTGCTTTAACACGATTATCAGTGACTATTTCGTGGTCACGTCTTCTAAGTGTGTGGATATATAATTTTCGGGGTTTATCCTAAGTCGAATATAGATATTGTCTCTTATGCTGAGTGTTCTTAAATTAACCACCTTCATTTCATTTGTCATTATAATTTTCTAACCAAATGGTTTGGAGAGGAGAGAGAGTAGGTTAGAGAAAGAGACTTAAATGCTAAAGTTTCTTAGTGGTACTAGGTGCATGTTGTGATGATCTGTGCTAGAGAGAACTTATGCTAGAAATCCTCCAAGTCACCGCCATTCATTCCAGCACTCCCCCAGACTCGGATCATACTATGTAGGACATTCCCTCACTCACTGCTACTCTCATCTGCCCCTCGCACAGTCTCCGTTGTGCGTCCTACCTCACCGTTCTGTTCCTCTCATTCACTCGTTTGTTCGGATCTTGCCCCCATCCTGTCTTGTCGAGGGCCGAGCTACCTGGAGACACTCTCATTCATCCATCTTTTCTGCCTCGGAGATTTCCAGCGTCCCTTTTTATATCTCATAATTTTTTTCTCCTTTTTTTAGGGGGAAGGGATGGTGGAGGGTTCTTTCATCTCACTCCTTGTCTTTGGAAATTCACCCTCGCATCCTGTACTGTTTTGGTTATTTCAGCGTTACACAGGAATGTCGTATAGTAAGGATATGGGAAGGAACAAGTGAACAAAGTCTTGTTTGAGTTCACAATATCCAACACCAAATATATATATATATATATATATATATATATATATATATATATATATATATATATATATATATATATATATATATATATATATATATATATATATATATATATATATATATATATATACATTTATATATATATTGCGTCCTGCAGGTGGCGGTTAAAGAGAACTAAGTCAACTCCAAGATGCTCCGTATTTGGAGCCGTGGACCAAAATCCTGTGAGGGTCGACCTTGTATGTCGAGCAGAGTATTTGCTGCACATGAACCCTGAAGGACCCCAGGAAGCAGAGACCGTAGTCACCTGAATGGGACAAGGGCTGCTGAGAGGGTCACAAATAGGAACACCATAACTTGGCGTTACGAAACTGAAGCAGGAGAAACTGGAAGACTTTATATATATATATACATATATATATATATATATATATATATATATATATATATATATATATATATACATATATATATATATATATATATATATATATATATATATATATATATATATATATATAGAGAGAGAGAGAGAGAGAGAGAGAGAGAGAGAGATGATAGGCTACTTCATATTCCGATCCTAAAGATCTGCCTACAAACATAAATACAAAATTGAAAGAAAACTTAAAGATGTTAAAAACAATAAAGATGAATAATGAAAACCTAGAAGATAAGGATTTGAAATGTAGATATGTTAAAAGGGTGTAAAGAAATGACTTTTGTTGAAAGAGATGATGTGGAGGAGAGGCGAAGATAATTATGAAAACTTACATAAAGGAATAGAGGAAGAGGTTGAAGGTATGATAATATCTAGAGAAAGAGCGAGAGGAAAAAAATGACTTTGTTTACCCTAAGGATAAGATCTTGAAGGAGCGGTCAAAGAAGTGACAAAAACTCAGGAAATTGTCGAAGATCATGCGAAACCTTGGAAACTAGACTGAGGGAAGCTGGGAAAATCAGTAAAGTTATTGATATGTAGTTTTTCTTTCCATATATATGTATATATCTGTTGACTGCAAAAAGTGGTGAATTTACATTGCGTTCCTGCCCATCCTGTGAGCGTTGACGCAAGAGAGAGGATGCAGATTGCACAAGAGGTCCAGAAACCAGACCACATTATATAAGGAATTACGTAAGTGTGAACCCTATGTAGTCGGTATCGTTGAAGTAATGAGCAAGTTTACTGGGGCAAAGTTGGTATATGGGGCAAACTTAGGATACTTCTCAAGTATCAGGAGCAAAGTTGCGATGCTTCGCAGGTATCTGAGGCAAAGTTAGGATACTTCTCAAGTATCTGAGGTAAAGTTAGGATACTTCTCAAGTATCCGAAATTAAGTTATGATCCGTCTACCTTATGGTACATGACAGGAATCATCTCTGACTTCATTAAGATTACAGATGCCAAATAGATGATGTTGCAAGACGATACAACACTTAGAAGGATGTAAAAGAATTGAGAGAATGTGTCAAAGAATACATCAGAATCAAAGTTACAAAAAACATTTAGAAATTTTATGTGTGTGTGTGCGTAGAGAGAGAGAGAGAGAGAGAGAGAGAGAGAGAGAGAGAGAGAGAGAGAGAGAGAGAGAGAGAGAGAGAGAGAGAGAGAGAGAGAGAGAGAGAGAGAGAGAGAGAGAGAGAGTAGCTGAGGTGGAACACTCAATACCCACTCAATCCAATTCAAAGTGACACTAAGGTGAGGGCCTCTCAAACCCACCAACGAGACGACACACACACACACACACCAGAGGGCCCGACCAAACTACCTCTAGACGGAGGACATATTCTGTATGGCAGGCAAGGCCTCCTAGCTAATGAGGGTTGTTTGGTCCTTCGATGGTTCCTCCTTCTTCAGGAATAAGAGTAACTCGTCTTTTGGTGGGTTGTAGGCAACTACTGGTACCAGGGGAGGTACACAATGTGGGTACAAATGTAGGTGCTCTCTCTTTCTCTCTCTCTCTCTCTCTCTCTCTCTCTCTCTCTCTCTCTGTGAAGCCGTTGTTAGAGCGAAGCATGCGAAGGGTCATTTGACATCAGACATTACGTAGGATTAATGACCGACAGTGGTGACTTTCAAGACTTGATATATCAATATAACATTAACATTTTGTAGGAAAAAATATTTTCTTTCTAAATACTTTATGTTTATCGTTCATTTCTTTGTGACGCGTCACATGAGCGACCACGGTTGTAGCCCCTGAGTGAGCGTGAGGCAGGTGACGGCCACTCACCAAGGATTCTTAATAGTGAATTTTTCTGGTTTCGTACATTACTTGGCCATTTATCGTCGGCAGGTGTGGCTGATTCTGATTACACAGGTGAAAATGTCCCCCAATATATCTGAATTACCTTCAGTTACCAAGTAGCGAGAGTTGGTATCTAATTATGTCCATGGTATAAAATAAGGAAAAGTGTTCGCACATGTGTAGAAAATAATAGAGGCTTTGTGTTGGCTGAGGGAAGTGGAGGCAGTGCTACCTTGACACTTCCATCTCTATTCTTTTTAAAAGAAAAGACAGTTTCCAGGCTTTGTTACTTACGTATAGATATTTTTTTTTCTCTCATGAGGCTGTGGAGGTTAGAAACGAACGTTTGCTGATTTAGTATCGGGTCTAATTCAACTCCACCCAGTGACTCTAGGGTGAGGGACGGAGCTTATTACCCGATATCAAAACAGAGCTACACCATTGAGTCACCAAAAGAGTTCTTCAGTGAAGTACACAATCATCTGTCCAGACGTAGATTGTGTTTCTCCTGTCGCTTCTGTATCCCATCTTAGATGTCTCATCCTAGCCTTAAGTTACTCCCCACTTCACCAGAATCTGCCCAGAGGATTCTAGGAATCTCCCTATACCTTAGATTTCTTTTTATGTTTGCAGATCACTATTCACGTTACATAGTTCCCACTTCATTGTCACCAGGACCTCCGGATGGTTTCAAGATCCCCTGTCCACATTCCTGGTCTTTATTAGTGTCTTTAGGTCGCTTCCCGCTTTCTAAGGTCCTCCTCAGCCTATTCGAATCCCTACTCACGTTCCTTCCCACTCCCTCCAAGTTACTCTCCAGAAATCCTTCTACTTTCTCCGTGTCCTCTGGTCTCCCATACAAATCATTCATGAGCCATTATCCTGTTTTCTAATCTCCCCCTCACCATATCTATGTCTATTTCTAAATCTCTAGGTCACTTCCTTAGTCCTCCTGTTCTAGCAAATCCTCCCCAGGGTCCCCAAGACCCGATATACATCTCCAGGCCACTCAACACTTCGTACGTAGGTCCTCTCCCAAGGTTCTTATAGTAGTCATTAGGACTCTCTCTCCCTCTTGCCCTTAGGCTCCTACTCCACCTTTCAGGTCCTCTCAAGCCTCCCGAGGACCTCACATATTCAGAGCCTCATCTTTTTGCACTTTCTTTTTGCACTTTCTTATCTCTTCCCAGATACATCCGTAGGTTCTTTCCATGTCATACGATCCCCGAGGTCACTTTCACACACGATCCCACGGTTCCCTGACCTTCAAATAAGGTCGTAGCAACACCACCTTTACAGCTGATGGTCTTGATGATGCCCGCCGAAGATAAAGGTCAATGTCCAGCCCACTTCAGCTCCACCCTTAAACCTCCCTGCCTCCTGCCGCACCACACAAGCTTTTCTCTCACACCTTCTTCTTCAGCTGAACCCCACCTCATCCTCATCATTACGACCTGCCCATATTCAGTGATATTTAAACGTTAATTTCATTTGGTTCATTAGGGCTAATTAGCATTCAGTAACGCCCCGGATCGAAAAACCAGTATTATTTATTAAACGAAAGGTCAGATTGGCTGTCTGGAGGTTTTGTTTAAAACTGACATTATTATTGTAGACTTTACTCGAACACGCACATGCAGTTCACACACGCACACACACATACTCTCATAGACGCACACTTTATACATACATATATATATATATATATATATATATATATATATATATATATATATATATATATATATATATATATATATATATATATATATATATATATATATATATATATATATATATATATATATATATATATATATATATATATATATATATATATATATATATGTGTGTGTGTGTGTGTGTGTGTGTGTGTGTGTGTGTGTGCGTGTGTGTGTGTGTGTATGTGTGTGATGATAATAATGATACTACTACTACTACTAATGATATGATAATGACAATGATGTACTTTATCATATTAAGTGCAGAGTAATGCCTTAAGCAACTTTCTCAAACATTTTGGCTATCACTCATCTGCAAACCCTTAAGGTCCGAATTCTAAGTTGTCCTTCCTCCACGTTCAAGGGAGACTCACCTCTTGCCAAGCATGAGAGGAATGCTGCTCCCTAACTCTTCCCCCCCACACACACACCATTTCATAAACACTCATCATTTACACCGACTCACTGTGTCGGGGTTGGGTTAGGGAAAGGTAGTATGAGAGTCTATAACTGTAAATCAATTGTGATTGGCACAGACGGATCATCTGTAACCAGTAGAAATCCTCTGTGCTAGTTAACAGCAAAGATAGTCTCTGGAAGATAATTCGTTCATCATTATTCATGGGAAAATGTAAATTAGCAAACTCATTGACATATAAATATATTCACGTGCCCTGGTTCAGTCCATTGACAGCCCGTCGCCCCCTGTATACCATAGTGCTTCAATTCGCCTTATCCGGTGACGAACTTAACCCAGTTCCGTCTCGGTAACCACCTTTTTGAATCACTGTGAGTGTAGTTCATCTAGACCCACCTCTCTTCAACTCAAACACACACAAAAGGAAATATAGACAAACCTCCTGGAGTGAACATGGTTCCAGCCATGCTGGACGAAAAAGGCCCATCTAAAAGCCGGAAGGAATCACAACTTTGGGTATATTTTTCCTTCCACACCTCAATTTCCTCGCTCCTCGCTAAACATCCCTGTAGGGAGGCACGTGAGTTCCGTCAAACGATGTTTCCAGGAGAATGTTATCAAGGACAGCATCACGAGAAGCCTAGTTTCCGCTCTATGCGCGGGAGAAGGACAGCCTCATCTCCCAAGACCCGACGGATGTGTCAGTCGCCCTGACGGACGCATAGAAGACCCACACTTTTGTTCTGCAAAGGAACGTCAAAACAAGAGCATAACATGGAACGCCTGTGCAATCTGATACTTTTCAATCTCTTTCTATTATCTCTCCCTGATATCTGAAGCCCTGGAGTACTAGATGAATAATGTTCTTACCTATTTTGGTGATTTAGGCTTTCGGCTCATGGAGAGAGAGCGCGAGCGACTACCTTTCTGTATCATTACTTGTTTATAGCTCTCAAACACAAGAGCACGAACCGAGTGATCGGCTGGTGATGTCATTTCAAGAAATCACAGGAGCTCAGGTATATGCCAGTAGAATCCATACCTTAGAGATTTTTTTCAGTAACTTCTACACGTTCTGAATGAGGTAGATCTTGAGCGTAGGGAATTAGGGAAAGGAAGATAATGTGCGAATGGTTATTGAGTGAGAAGCATTCAATCCTAATCTATATTGCTTATTCAGGGTATTGGCTACTCAGAATTAACCATTGTCAGTACCCAAATGTACAAAGAAATAGTAAAGAAAAAACACACACCTGCACCTAACACGAACATCTACACAGTTATAAACACGCACACATAAACACACACACACACACAGGCGACACACCATGAAAAAAACCTCATAGGTCCACAGCCATTGTACATCTCACACACACACACGTCAGTCGCATGCCAGTTTGGCCGTGGGCGTATTGAACTACCAGGGTATTCTGTGATGTTCATATCTGATCAGTAATACTTGGTGTCTATCTCCAAGACACTGTTGGCTGCTTCATGATCTATCGACGAAGGTAAGTCTTGAGTTAGAGAGAGTTTCAAGCTTCTGCGTCATGTGAGGACGTTAGACCACCTGTGTAACATCATGAGGTAGATTCCTACGTAAATCGGTGAGACTGAGGCAAATTCTCATTACTTGTCTCCTCCCAGACGCCTCATCTCTAACGAAGTCGGTCCGTGTCTTGACTGTCATTATGTTCACTCTCTCGACTAGTATGTTGCTATAAGAAAGAACACCCATTTGGTTTCGGAGACGAGGTGGGGTGACCTCCTCAAAAGCAACTTGGTTTGAGGAGAGTGACGAATCGTGGAGAAAGTTCCTCAAATTGGGAAGCTCCTTTGCCCGAAGGCTTTCATGGGCGTGAGTCGTAAATCATGACTTTTTGAGTTCTTCAACCCGGTTCCACGGCGTGTGTCTTCATAATTCCTTGGATGTGTGTGTGTGTGTGTGTGTGTGTGTGTGTGTGTGTGTGTGTGTGTGTGTGTGTGTGTGTGTGTGTGTGTGAGGACTTTTAACAAACCTACTCGAAAATAGCCCATCTTTCCATAAGACTGCCGAAGTCATCTTGAGAAGAGATGCCTCAGTAGGTAGGACTGCAGAACCAGGAAATAACTTGAAATAACTGTGGCCAACGAATGACCAACGGCTGGTAACCCGATCAACGTACCCACCGTCTTTTACAATGCTAACTACTTCGACTTGAAGAACATCCTTTTTTTTTCCTCTTCCTCACCACGTCAGAAATGATACAACCTGTCAAACATGATATGATTTATGAGTGGCTGGCATGCTCCTTATTCCGAGATGGATGATAAGGAACACGAGTGTACTGGGCGAGAGGAGCACATTCACAGGAAGCCGAGCACATAAGTACAAAGTTCTGCACTTGTCATTCATCGCCGGAGGGCCTGAGTATTGCCCCTACAGGCACCGAACACCTGCCTCTCCCGCAGGTGTTTAGACTCTCCTTCTGCTAGGTCATTGACTTCCTTTCCTGTGTGCCAAGGTTTGCAGGCTATCTTCCTCTTCCTCTTTCTTCATCATCATCATCACCATCACCATCATCATCATCATCATCATCATAATCATCTTCATCATCATCTTGTAGCTTTTCGTCGTTGCTGTTATTGTAATTTGTTGATGTTTTTGTTGGTATTGTCGGCTTGTTGCTTTTGTTGTGCTCATCTGTTGTTGTCATTGTTGTAGCTGTTGTATTTAGTGGTGTTGGTGGTGTTTTGCTGACGTATTCGTTTCACTCGTTGCTGTTGTAGATGGTATTGTAGTTGTTTACATGCTGCTGTTGTTGTTGTATTTATTACCGTTGTAACTAATTGCTTGGGGTCGTCATTGTTCTTATTCTTGTTGCTAGTATCGTCTGCGCTTGATGCTGTGCCTGGCACTGCTGTTATCTGCTCGGCTGCCGTGGCTTTCTTCTCTTTTCTCTTGCCTGGGTCACCGTTCACTGCGGTTGTGATTGTGGCTGGCCACGTACCACCACCACCACCTCCTCTTTCCTTCCTTTTTATAGATCTCCTGGAAAGTGGCCACATTGCCTTCTGGGAAAGCTAAGAAGCACCAACCCTCCCGTGCACGTATGTCAAAGCTGAATAAGATTTCGTCTAGATGTATACATATGTATTATCTTAGATGCAGGCGACGGTTAGTTCTGGATTATGATGATGCGGTCTTATCCTGATTATCTCTGATGTAGAGTCGTCATCAGGTCTCAGATAGACCAGCCTAAACTTCAGAACATGTTAATGACTTTCAGGGAAAGATGGAACCGTCAGATAGAGGCATTAACACAAACCCTTAAGTTAAAGTATGAATATGTTTATATAAAAATGTCTATTTCGGGTTAAGTTTACGGTCGAGATAAGTTGTAATGCGAGACAAGTAATGATATGAGTGTGGATTGTCTGATTGTGTTAATTGTGTTCAGTCCTTTTAAGGTCGGACTCATGAAAGTGCATTCGGGTGTGTGTGTGTGTTAAGGTGATGGGGAAGTGTCGTCGGGTGGGGCTTGGGTGTGGGGTGGGAGTGGTGTGTGTGTGTAAGGTAGTAGGGTTGGAGAGGAGGTCCTCCTCCCCCCCCCCTCTCCAACGACCTGGTCATAACATCTCCAACCAGACTCCCATGGTCGTGTCTCCTCCCCACACACTCCGTGTCTCCTCCCTCCACCACCACACATCCCCCCTTAGTGTATTCTACACTCAACTTGCTACATTATGGGTATCGTCATTGACTAGTATCCCCGCGGTGGATATTTCCCCAGTACTCCATCACTGACAACGGGTCTTCCCATCCCTCTTGGTTTAGGATACTCAACGTTTATTGCTCGCCACATACAGGGTGGACTGCACAGCCTCCTGGCGACAGAGGGCATTGTGCTGACCCTTCTCCGTTCGCGTCCCGACTTCCCCCGGCAGGAGATAAGCCGGTACGTGCCTTAAATCATGGACATATTTGAAGTTAATGTGACTCAGGTAGTATAAAATATTACAAAAATTTCACCAGGCACTTGAGAAATCCATCTATCGCCCAGGGAATATAAATTTGTCAAGTCGAAGCTCTTGTCTAAGGCATCGAACGCGCTGCAGTCAGTATCTATCAGTTTCATCAGTCGTAAAAGCAGAGTTGGCCAGTCTAATTGAACTCCAGGAGGGATGAACGTCCTTGTCAGCTTTTAAAAACCTTAGTGAGTATGTCCTTGTTACTCTCAAGTCATCTCTCCAAGGGAATGCTACTTTCTGCAAGAGTCTCCTGCTTGGATACGAGGCCACAAAGGCTTCTATTTAATGATCAACAGTGATGAAGCACCGCACGGAAGGGTGTATGGCAGTAGCCTGTTATTACCGATCATAGTCTGGTAGCTAAGCCAGAGGGACAAAAAGGATCGGGGCTCAGTAAGCAGGATCGGAAGCAATGTGGCATCTTCAAATCCGACGGCAGGCTAGGGTATCTCCCCCTTTCTGTAGGACTCAACGAAGCGAAACATTTAGGGAATGACTGTCTCCATGGCTATTGGTCGCTGCGATCAGTGTCCATACAAGTCAGTCGAATTCCAGTGTGAAGTTTAGACGAAATGATATCTAACACTGTTGATGTCTAATGCAGTGAGCGTTCACTGCTGACGCTGAGGGATGACTGACCCGCCAAGGGAAATACCAGTGCTGTCACTGACGGTGTGTAACTGCCAAAATGTAAACAAGCTGCGGTTGAAACCCCATACCTCTACAAAACACCGAGGTGGAAAGGCCTTTTTACTGTGATATTGAGCATGAAGAGAGAGAGAGAGAGAGAGAGAGAGAGAGAGAGAGAGAGAGAGAGAGAGAGAGAGAGAGAGAGAGAGAGAGAGAGAGAGAGAGAGAGAGAGAGAGAGAGAGAGAGACTTGGAGAGGACCTCGACGATACGAACCTCAGGACTGTAGAAGGTGATCAGTTTAGCTGAGACTTGGGTTTGTTTTGTTCGTTAATCCACGAGCATTTATTGAATTACGAGACGTCCAGCTGATGCAACAGATTGCCTGTGGTTGGAAAAATATCAAGAAAGATCACTGGTGTCACTCTCTTTACCCCCTCATTCCCATTGAGGTGTGAGGGCCGAATCCTATTACCGGGATGTGACAATCATACACTCACACACAATACTCACCTCTCAGCTCACGTGACGTATACAAACAATATCATCTATCAAGCGATCCATACGTACTGGCATGACAAAGGAGTCAATAAATCATCATTAACATGCAATAAAAGCATTCATTGTCATTGCCGAAATGCCTTTTTTTTTTTTACTATCACAGACTGCAAGGACTTTCCAACTCGTCGTTAGGATAAGTTGCATGGTTAATTAATAACATGGGGAACTTTGGTGCGACGTCTTGAAATGCATAAGAGGCAATCTGAAGATAATCTTGTACTCGTAATATCGCAAAGTGACACGTTTATACCATGACTGTATAATTTGCATATAAAAGAACAATAATATAATCATATATGTATATGTATATATATATATATATATATATATATATATATATATATATATACATGAAATCATTGGATAAATACAATGGTACTTGGTAATTCCATGGATGATGGCAGAGACATTCAACTAAGACGATGTCAGGTGGACATATGACTTCCCCCTTACTAAAAACATATATGACTTGCTCAGTAACTTAGCATCAGTACTGACAGAAGCACATTGCCACCATGGCATGCACTAGAATATTGCTCCTCCTTCTTAAAGATTTTTGACCTGAGTCCTACGTATTTTTTGTGACCAGAATAAGAGCGTTCAATGTCTCATATCTACTCTTAAATGCTCAAATAACTACATAGCTCTGATGCATGTAGAGAAAAATATCATATACTCCATAATAGACGGCTATAGCTACTCATAACCTTTCAGATAACTCAATTTCAAAGCCTCTAAAGAGATTTATGTTTTTTTAGGAAATATTCAGCATTTGTTTTCGTCCTGAAAACAGTGGTGGTGGTGGTGGCGGTGTACCCCTGGAGATCGAGGCAACAGAGCGGTAACATTAATGATGAGTCGCAGAACACTGCTAATTGGCAACTCAGGGGCAGGTCAGCCACTGTCTCACATCGTCGGGATTTACAAACATTGTGACTTTCGTCTCCTTCTCCACATATTGGTAACTGTGTATCGGGGAACTGGTCATGCGTGTGGGTAAACAGGTCCCAATGCTTAGCAATGTAAGGAAAGAAATAGACACCATAATGGCTCATCCTTGTGTTGCTGACATCCACACAATAATAGTCATCAAATAGTCAAAAAGTAACCATCTGATTTTGATCTTTATCGCTCGTCCATGTTGACATTTATATTAGAATTTCCTGCTGGTGGATATGAGTCATAGGTTCTGAAACGTCAGTAATATGTCAAGAACGAATCAATACAACGCCATGGGTGTCAGAGTCGAGAGAACTCGTCACTCCTCTTTAGTTTTGATGTAGAAGTTTTCCCCGTCTCGTGTGTGTGTGTGTGTGTGTGTGTGTGTGTGTGTGTGTGTGTCAGCGTTTCTGTGAAGATATTATACAAAATAATGGTTGACAGATATCTGCAAGCATTGTTGTTGTTAGATCCATCTGATCTTTGCCTGACACAGGTCCCTTGTCTGAATGACGATCCTCCCTCTGTGTTCTTGATACCTGGCTACAGGTTGGCAGAGAGAGAGAGAGAGAGAGAGAGAGAGAGAGAGAGAGAGAGAGAGAGAGAGAGAGAGAGAGAGAGAGAGAGAGAGAGAGAGGAATAAGGTGTGGTCACTGTGGGGTCAAAGGTCAAAGTGAAGTGATTGGTCGAAATGTGATAATCATGGGACGAACCGAAGGTACAGGCAGGGGTCCCTACTCAATAGAGATAAAGGTTGAGGGGGGGAACTCCAGCAAGAGATAAATTTCCAGTTCTTGTCTGTGGCGTTGATTCCTATCGATAGCAGCCACAGTCAGGCGAGTGTAGGTAGTAAACTCTGACAGTCCTGTAGTTATCTATGACCTGCTTCCTCCGTCCCAGTAGGGCGTCCCTCGTCAATATAACGTTGAGTCTGTCAAACAAAGCTATCCTGTCTCTCTCTCTCTCCCTCTCTCACTCACTCCCTCCTCATGCCTCTCCTCCTTCTTAGTCTTGCGTCTCTTGCTTGTCTCCTCTTCACTCCAGCTCGCCCAGTTTCTTCCTCATTCCTTCAGCATCTCTTTTTTCTGTGAGCTCAAGGAAGGTGACTGCTCTCTACCACACATACACAAAAAAAAATAGTACACCCATTGAAATTTTATCGACATGTGACTCTGGTCGTCTTGATTCCAATTTGTGAGTCGAATAGTAAATAAACTCATCAACTGCTCGGGTTTCTCTTCCCTCTGCTCGTCTCATCGACCAGTACACCTGTGAAGGTGAGCTTAGGGCAAAACACATGAAGAATAATGAGTGTTTTTTTTCAGTACATTTCGTTACACAGGTGGAGGAGATTCCTAAGTCTCCGCCCTGTCATTAATCTTAGGCGAAAAATGTAATAAATGTAGTGTGTGTGTGTGTCTGTGTGTGTGTGTAGCCAAACATCACAATCAGTCTGCATCACTCAGATAAGTCTGCTTTCTTCCCTTCCATTACCTTCACTCATTATTCTTCCTTTCCACAACTGTTACTCATCATTCTCCCCTTCCATTACAACCACCCACTATCCTCCCCTTCCATTACAACCATTTACAACCCTTCCCTCCCGCTACCGCTACTTACCATCTACTCTTCCATGACTCCCATTAACCATACACCCCTTCCATTATCAACATCCACAAATCATTGCCACCTCATCCAGCAGGAAACGAACACCTAAAAACCACATCAACATTATCCCCCAAATATATACCACCACTCAGGTAGGCATTTTAACAAAGTCCGTCGGCTGGATCCTGCTCAGCTCCTTTAAGGAAATAACACTGGAACTAATTCTTCAATCCCCCGTTACTGCAGCCTCAGACACATGATATATGTATGTCTTCACTCTTTCACTAGACGGGTACCATTCCTGGCTCATACTCACGACATTCACCTGCATTCTCTGCAACAAAAAGGCAGTGTCGTTCGTCTTCGGAGCAGATCTTTTTCTGTTTTTGTATTGTATGATTGACTTCTACGCCACTCTGTGTGCTACGTGTGTTCGATTAGCTAGCTAACAACATCCGGGAAACGAGTGACCCTTAAACTAGTTAGTAGATGCGTCACTGATATCAAACGACAGTTCATTAATAAAGGGAAGATTACTTCTCACTTATGACCAGAAGACGATGTTAAAGAGCGATAGAAAGGTACAAAATAAAGTCTTTCGTATTTCTTAATTGCATTGTGGATCTGCTTATAGTGTGTAGTGCATCTTCAATGGTACACACACACACACACACACACACACACACATATATATATATATATATATATATATATATATATATATATATATATATATATATATATATATATATATATATATATATATATATATATATATATATATATATATATATATATATATATTTGTTTTTTTTTTCATGGTTTGACCATAAAAATACCTTGTCATAGGTCTATACAAACCCTATGACTCTTCTGCTTTTTAAGTTTTTCTGTGTGAAATGTCCCTTATGTTCTTAGTAACAAAGGATATTTAATTTTTCTGCCTCTCTTCTCAGCCACTGTCCATCTCGGAGATTTAAATTCATTTAACTGAACATAAATCTTAATAATTTGGGAAGAATATACTTTTCCGTCAGGAGGTCTTCATCACATCTTACATGCTGTTTAATGATGGTGGGTATAAACCAAAATACCTTCTTCCATCCTACTCCTTCTCACGATGGCCTACGTCAACCAGCCATCCGAGGTCACGGGAGGTCACCAGCTAATTACGGATGGCAGTAGGCTCACCCCCACCTTGACATCCTCGTGAACTCAGCGAAGGTGATGTTCTTTCCTTCGTTCGTCATCTGTCTGCTGGGGGAGGACTTCCCGTTACACAGCCAGGCACGTTCAAGGGGAGCAGGCGCAGCGGCAGGCTGAGCCCCAGAACAAGATGGGCTTCAGTGAACAAGACGGGGCTCGTATGGCGAGGGCAGAAGGATGTGTTTTGGAAGGGACGAGAGACGAAACCTTAGGAGAAGCAGAACGGGACATGCGGGATCTCTTCGTAAGAACCAAGGGCTATGTTTGGGGTAGAGGACCCGCATGGAAGAGGAAGAGTCAGATACATGAACGAGAGATATCGTGGGATGAAGAGAAAATTGGGAAATATCATTTCTCAAGACTGCTAAAAGGTTAACACTGTGACCTGGCGAACAATGCAGATCTTGAGAAGTTTGCCCATTATGACCCCACACCTGGTTGGAAATATACGTGATGCCTTTGCAGCTTTGTAATTAGAGAGGCTCCATAGTTTATTTTTAGTTTCTAATTAGAAGACACACCACAAGTCCATTAAGTACACGCTCCTTCTTCTCTGCGTGAGATACTCTTTCCATATATCATATAAGTCGCTGATGAATGAAGCCTTCACATGGTAACAATATTCTCTCGTTCTTTCTTGTCAAGGGTAGATCTGCATAGTCCATGGTTGTGGGAGAATTAACATTAATTAATTCAGCTGACGATGAACGCACGCTTGGCCGCTGCCGCTCGTGGGTGTTTTGCACCAAGAAAGTATAATGATTCAGAGCTGGTCTGATGTGGCTTCTGTGAGAATGCCACATTAAGAAGGGTTCACGTGAGGCAATATGAACGTCATCGATGAACTTAATTCCAAGCCTCACCTCGCCACATACCTCATACCCTGGTGCATGCACTACAGTGAGAGAATGTGATTGTGTGATGGACTCTCGGTGACAAAGGGATTGGTACATATATCACTAAATTCAAAGAGAACAATCATAAAAAAGTCTTGTTCTATATCTTTCAGACATGTTCGCTATTTCCAGTTCGAATGAGGTAGCGTTAAGAACGGGTGAGTGCGCCACAGAGTCAAAAATATCCTCAAGTGTCTCCTTCCTCTGTCCCGTCTCTTGGAAAGTAATACAGAAGGAGAGGAGGATCTCCAGCCTTTGTCATTCTTGGGGACAGGATGTCCCTCAGAGTCTAATCTAACTGATGTGGAAATGAGGCAAAAAGTCGGGCTTTCTCTCCTCATCATGACACACACACACACACAAACTAGATACCGATCACAGGATGACCTTATCCAAATATGACCCAGGTAATGAGCCTTTGGCGATGTGTGTGTGTGTGTGTGTGTGTGTGTGTGTGTGTGTGTGTGTAGCTACCTATTTCACAGCACAGGGGGGATGTAACACATTCATGATTTTTCGTTTTGTTGGTGTTAAATTCCCCCCCCCCCCTCTCTCTCTCTCTCTCTCTCTCTCTCTCTCTCTCTCTCTCTCTCTCTCTCTCTCTCTCTCTCTCTCTCTCTCTCTCTCTCTCTCTCTCTCTCCGTGCTTGTGTGTGTGTGTGTGATTGCATTTCATATCTGCTCGCTGTTTCCCACCTCAGCGATGCAGCACCAGGAACAAACGCCTGAGCATCAGAGAAAAAAAAAAGTAAAAGAAAAAGAAAAAGAAAATCCTTTCTCTGTTCATTTATACAAGCGTCCAAGTATGTCTATTGTTATTTACGTGTCAGATCACGGTATATGTTATGGGTCAGGCAAAAAGGGGCAAAATCTGCACCACGCTGAATCTTGCTACAATTGTGTACGGCATTTACATTTGCATCATAAAGATATTATTAGGACATATGAGACACGCCAGCAGTCGCAACTTCAATAAGAGAAATCGTCTGGATGGAGCTGCAGTGCGCAATAAATGCTGAACGCGGTGTAAAAGTGTGTGTCTATTGAAGACAACACAAGACTTTTTTTCAGATCTGCCTGCACACGTTCGACCACATCGCTTTGGGCTCGTTTTTGAAAGAGAAACAATCAGTAACTTGTAACCCCAGATTTTATACTTTAGGGTTCGGTTGTTTGAAAATTTCATCTTTCCTAATCACTCTCAACAACATGGGACCGAGGTAAGTTGATGGTTGTACTCGGGGTTTAGAAGGACAGAGTGAACTCATGATTGGATCTTGAGGGCCTTTGTGTAGAGCATAGAGCAAGCGTTCAGCTCTGTCTAGAGAATTTACACTCATCGTTACACAGGATGAGAGCTGATGTGGTGTTGTTCATCCTGTAGTTCAGAGAGAAGCTCTTGTATCTTAGGCATGGGGGCATAAGGTGCTGGGGTCATCACCATAGTAATTGCGACTATACATGGATTATTTCGATTTTCTTAGAAAAATATCGAAAATTAGAAAAATTCTAACCTGTTATAGTTAATCTGTTAAATAGGAAGAGTTCTTATACGGAGAAAGGGGTACGTTAGGAAATTTGAAAGCAAACACTTTATATGAAGATTCTAAGATTCAATTTGCAAAAAAGAAGTTGACTGAAATTAAAATGGAATGTTATAGAATGGTTATCAATACCTTCCGTATTTCTTCAGCATAAAAATACTCAGGATTTTGAAAAAAAAATCTAAATTTTATGTATCTATGAGAAAAGACTTGAAATAGTTGTGAATTCTGAGCTTGATTTAGTTTTTTTTGAAGTACGTATGTGTACAGTACAACATGTAACCGATCAAGCCTTGGGATGAGGATAATAGTATGTGTTTGTCTATGTATATATATATATATATATATATATATATATATATATATATATATATATATATATATATATATGTGTGTGTGTGTGTGTGTGTGTGTGTGTGTGTGTGTGTGTGTGTGTGTGTGTGTGTGTGTGTGTGTGTGTGTGTGTGTGTGTGTGTGTGTGTGTTCATCACCAATGTGTGTTTGCATACTTGAACAGTTCAGAGAGGGCATTCTACATTTGTGGGACCCCATCTCTGGAATTTTTCTATCATACAATTTTTTTTTGTATACAATCAGCACTCACTGTTACACCACCGAGCTTATGCCATTCGTCCACTATTCTGATGCAACGAAGGTACGTCTTTACATCTTATCTAACACATTCTTTCCTTAGTTTCTTGTCATGACTTCTGGTTGCTCTGCATTCGCGTCTCAAAGATCTGATCGCTGTCGACATAATTAAACTGGTTTAGAGGCTTGAAAGTTTTAATCAAGTTACCCCTTATTCTTATCTTTTGTGTGTGTGTGTGTGTGTGTGTGTGTGTGTGTGTGTGTGTGTGTGTGTGTGTGTGTGTGTGTGTGTGTGTGCGTGTGTGTGTCTGGGGAATGGTACTAAAGAAGGGGGACCAGGGGACTCAGCGGGAGAGGTGTTACTCTCTGGGGGTTATGGTGGTCTTGGAGGCAGGTTGGAGGAGGGGGGTAGTCTCTCTGTGGGAGGGTGAACGAGTGCAGTGTCACCGTGAATGGAGGAAGCGTGACTAGTGTCTCCTGCCCAGCTTCTTATCCCATTATTTCTGAACAAAATACGTCGACACTTGTGGCACTAAGTGCTGGGCCACAGACAGTTCCATGGGACTAAAGCAACATGTTTAAAGCCTTTAGGTGGAACGATGATTTTAGTTTTTACGATGCATAAGGACACGACTGCATCCATATCATATTGACTGTCCAGTAATTCAGTTTTTACAGAGGTGCAAACATTGTCTTGCAGATTACTGCTCTTATTTATCAACCGCACATAATCTATATACAATTTTACAGACATAAAAAGTATACGTATATATTAAATATTGTAATATTGCATATACTATATATATATATATATATATATATATATCATATAGAAATTCTTTTGAACAGTTTCATGGTCACGGTGAAAGTAAAACAAATGATGATATTTCTCAGGCTAAGAAAATAGACACTGAAGAAGGAGGTCATGAGTTGTGGGATTGTGTGTTTACGGAGACTAAGTCACTCAGTTGAGAATCATTTCACTGGCCAGTGACGCAGCGACGTTGACATGACGTCACGGTGACGCAGCTGCGTCGTTAAGACGTTGTTGTGGAAAGTAAGTGACCACTTGAAGTCCACACCTCCTCCCCTCCCATTCAGTGGTTTGGTTCCTTGGCGACCATAGATTTGATGTCTAGTGGAGACTTGATAGCGATTGGCCTCTTCCCGATGGGGTGGAGTGCGATTACTTGTTTCCGCGTCTCGAAATCTATAGGACAGATTTGTGGAAGAAGTATATGGCTAGTGGTATGTCTGAATGGGAAGGAGAATAAGAGTGATAAGAGGGAGGTTTCTCGAACGATAATGACTGAAATAGAAATCAAAACTGTTGATTATAATGATGATATATACGCAGCGTCATGGAAAGCAGATAGAAAGCTCTGCACTAAAGAACTTTTCGTAGAGAATCACAAGCAAGTCAATCTAAAGAGGCGTATGTTTCTGTCAAGTCAAGGAAGAAAGCCACACACTCAGGGCGAAGCACACACGCAGCAATAACATCCTCTGTCCTTATCTAAACATTGATTATGGAACCTACAGAACATAATTGCATTAGCATCTGCCACCTTCAGGTTTATTTCCGTAACCCAAAGAAAGTAATGACTGGACTGTCAGTGGTAGAGTAATGACTAGACTGTCACTTTTAAGCTATGACTGTACTGTCAGTGTTAAGGTAATGACTGGACTATCAGTATTAAAGTAGTGACCGACTCGGTGTTAAAGTAATGACTGGACTCTCAGCGCTGAGGAATGACTGGACTGTCCGTGTTTAAGAAGAGGAGATTTGACCATATGTGTCTGTGAGGTGAATGAGATGCAGAGAAGCCGATTGTATAGTCAGAGGGATGCAGGTGAAAGTCGCATGCGTTTAGAGGGGAGAGTGGCAGTATACGGGTGTGTGTGAGGTGCTTTGCATGCGCCCATACCTTCGGTGGGATATCTCTGTCGGCCACTGCCTCCTGAGCAGGAATTAAAGGACTGTTTATAACGTGTGCGTGTGTGTGATTACCATGTGTGATTACCCTTTATGTGTTACGAGGAGAGAGTTATGCACTCGTGTTGTGCGCCCGTCTCATAACCCTCTTAGCCCTACGTCATAAACTTTTTCTTTTCATGTATACACACCTCATCTTACATCAGATTTTCCTTCATCAAACAGCCCTAAAGGGGAGGATAAACAGTTGGGTTGGCTGTGATCCGGCTTGCCCTTTCCAGGTCTCGATCCCAGGCCCGTTAGACTGGTGGGTTACTTCGCTAGCCAATGCTCCACGAAGGATTGGAATTCCCTATTTGTATGGTACTGGGAGGGGGCTCAGTACTCCTGGGTCCCCATATCTTGTACTTTCTCTACTATCGTCCAACTTTCTAAATTTTCGTATGCTGTCAGCATTTACAGTTTCATCGAATCATATTACATTCATCCACTGGTTTTGTAAAGTCAAATGTTTATTTACATCTTTGCTAACTAGTTTTCTTGCTTGATTAAATGTTATGGCTTTTGCTTGCTCTTTATTTACATATTTCAAAAAGAACTATTCATTGTTGACGTCATTAAACTGGTTTAAAAATCTAAAGGCTGTGATCAAGTCATCCGTTATCATTCTCTCTTCTAAGCCATATTTGTTGGCTTTCTCTGGACTCTCTATTTTGAAAGTCTCTCCTTTTTCCTCGTCTCTTATCCTGCTTTGCTCATTTGTTTTTTAACATCAATTACTGAACCACATCGCTTTTCTCTTAACCTTTCCTCTGTATTTGAAGCTAAAGGCATCCATGTTAGTACTCCTTCACTGTCATTTTTCACAGAATCATGTATAATAGTGACATATATCATGGCTACTGAACTCCATTTTCCAGTTTGTTTTACCCTAGAAATCGTTGACTTTTGTGTTGCTTAAACGAATACATCTCCTCTCTGAGTCTTGCTTCATCTCTGATCTTTACATGATATCATTTACCACATCATCAAACGCAAGCATAACACGATCACTTTTTCTACTTGTACTGTGTATAGAAGTAAGATTTGCAATGTTGTGTAATGCCCAGTGATTCTCTAGTGTGCTCCGTTACATGACGATGAAGGAAATCTTTCTGTCTATACACTCTCACAACTTGTGTCTCTATGGTTCTCTGTCTCCATGAGAAGATAAAGTCTCCCAAGTCTGCCTCTATATAATCAAAATCTCTCAATCTCAGAACTTTGCTAATTTCTGAGAAGTGCACGTTTCATTGCATTATGGACCATTCCAATTGCTCCTTCAGTGTCATGTTCATGTGCTTCTATGACAAGAGAGAGAGAGAGAGAGAGAGAGAGAGAGAGAGAGAGAGAGAGAGAGAGAGAGAGAGAGAGAGAGAGAGAGAGAGAGAGAGAGAGAACCGGATCCACGCTTGAAACAGCCTCAACCACAGGAACGCTGACGAATTCCTGGTGGTTCACTTTGTCGATATCTCGAACGATATCTCTGGGTCTTTCCTCGACCCAGTTGTGATTGACCTGGCCTCCCCTGACTCCGTGTAGTCACTCGTCGACCCTTGACATGCGTGTCGACATCCCTGATCACAAGGTTGTCTTCACCACACTGGCGGCCCAACCGGAGACCCAGGAAGACGCAGTTCACCGTTGACGACACCTAACAAGTACTTCACCACTTCGAAGGTGGTTTGCGCCTCTCTTTTGGAGGCTATCGAACCCTACGTTCTCACAAGGCTGGACTCTATCCACAACCTCGGTTCGAGTCGGTAGGTAGGCAGTTTACGTGGCGACGGTATTAACAGCATCACAGATACAGGTACTGGTGGGTATGTATAGTATATCCCAAATGTATCCATCATACATTTACTCACCTCTGTGGCCAGCATGAGGCAGCAAAACAGGAGTCGACTGGATAAGAATGAGTGAACACGATGTTTTGATTCTGGCGCTGACATTCCATCAGGATACATTACCTCGTCGCCAGATGTCTGTCATCCCACTCGCTCTCAGATACGGGACGCGTTTACATACGAGGTGAAAAGCTTTCGTAAATCTTACTACATGAAAGTCTCGTCTTACACTCGCCTTCGGAGAACTCTTAAGAAATTCTGTTTAACAAAATTCAAATATCAGTTAAAAAAAAAAAGAAGAATCAGATCGTAAAAATGAACAAAGTAGGAAAAGGGTTGGAACTTATCGAGATGCCGTGTCACTCCATAACGAAAGATTTGTCGCGATTTTGTGACTAATACATATGTATAGCAAGGGTATGTTTTAGACGAAAAGAAAACGGGATAACAAGATGTGATCAAAAGTACGAACAGTAGGAACAAAGAAATGTGTTCTCTTCCCCCCCCTGTTCTGCCCTGATAGAACCACCGGTTGGTCAGTGTTCATGAGAGAGAGAGAGAGAGAGAGAGAGAGAGAGAGAGAGAGAGAGAGAGAGAGAGAGAGAGAGAGAGAGAGAGAGAGAGAGAGAGAGAGAGAGAGAGAGAGAGAGAGAGAGAGAGAGTGTGTAGGAAGAGATACAGAGAAGAAATGCTTGAGCTGGTTGGTTGCGAGAGTACCACTAGGGTAACCCAGGAAAATGATGATTGATAGAGAGTCTCGCGTGATGACCAGCTCCTCAACACACTAGCTCCAGAATGCCGTTGTTCGTGATGCATTTTTCGTCCATTAACTTCTCCTCCTTCTTTAGTTTTTGGATGAAATTATATTTCATACAACTACTTCGTTCCTGCTTATCTATTCCAAAAATTTTTGGCACGAGGCAGTGGAGGATGTTCTAGCCGGCGTAAGCATGAGAAAATGGAAGATTTGTTTTCTCGAGAAATAAGCAGTTTAAGCAACCAAAGTCAAGACGATTCTTCCCGCTAAACTCAGGTGACCGCTGAATGAGGGGGCAAAAAAAAAAGCACACGCCAAGACACTCTCAGACAGATCTGTTGTAGCCGTTACCATCATACAGACGTGGCCATTAGTACTCGTTTTGTTTACTGTAAAAAGTGATTATATCTCTTATATTTTTGTTCAAGGTGGTGAGGGATGCGAGCATCCGGGATGGACTCACAGGTGTCTTCGACTCCTTAATGTTCTCCCACAATCAGATATGATGCTATGACTTCACCTATTGTTAAACAGCTTTAAGAATACAATATACATGTATATACATATATATATATATATATATATATATATATATATATATATATATATATATATATATATATATATATATATATATATATATATATATATATATATATATATATATATATATATATATATATATATATATATATTTACTTATTCCTTGTATATTCTTTATGTCCCAAGCAAGCGTGATGACTGATCTTTCTTCGGTCAGTTTCATAAGATATATTTCATAAGATATATTTCGTAGAACTGTGACATTTCTCCGTCTACGGATTATACAGATAAACTACACATTTCAATGTATAATCTATCGTCAAGAAACCGGTTTACATCTTTCAGCCCAATTTGCTCTTTCATGATCTTCCAATTTCAATTGTTTTTTTCTTCACAAGTCTTTAATGACCAGAATAACTGGTCGCTAGAAAGAAAGATACGGTATAATGTCTCTCTGTTTTTTTCTTATCTCAGCTGTACAGTAATGTATCTCGAAAATCGCTGTTGCAAAGTAAAATGGACAAACGTCTTTCGAATTTATGGCGATGAACCTCATGCGGTGTTCACAGTAAGATACTTTTCTGGGAGGAAGAGGATATTTATCTTTCAGGGTTTTGTTTTAACTACGTAAGGAAGATCCTTCTTTGAATCATTCTTAATTTCGTTAATCCTTTCACAACAGACATCATAGGTAAAGTTACTAGTACATGATACAGTCTTTTGCACCTCCGAAATCAAAACTTTGCTTACTCTTTTTCTGTCTGTCTGTCTGTCTTTCTGTCTGTCTTTCTGTGAAACAAACCCTATTAGATAAATTCCCATATGACACTGAAATCACAGTACTAATTTTTCTTTCACAACCATCACTTTCCTTACCTTTTAGCTCACAAGTAACTATGCATCTGTTTCTTATATAAAAAAGGATATGAAATACAGCACTTTAGTCTGTACCTAGCTTACACATGTGCGTGTGTGTGTGTGTGTGTGTGTGTGTGTGTGTGTGTGTGTGTGCGCCGTTTCGAACTGTATAAGAATCAAGATTCGAATTATTCTGATCTTTTTGCTCAGAGCATGTAATCATCTGCCATGGTTGACACACATTTCTCCGACCTGAGATATTATACGACCTGACCTCAGGGCACTTGAGGATGTCAACATGAGGGTGATAAGGCTAGTGATGATTTGCTGATACTAAAAGATTGGCACCGATACAACCAGGAATGGCTGAAGTTTGTAGGAAAGAGGAAAGAAAGAAAGAAATATACTCCTCAGAAAGTGTAAAAGATAAGGAGTCTGTCAGATACTCTTGTGGGAGCGAGTGAAAGGCATGAAGCAAAGGTGATGATGAGCGAGGGGTGTTACAGAGCTTATCCTAAGTAGGAAGGGAGAGACCAGGAACTCAGGAGCGGTGGAGAAAAATAGGGAAGAACTGCTCAGACAGAAGAGAGACACGCAGACAGACCCAAGGTCTTTCGAGGGAGGTGGTATGGCCCTAACACGGCTGACAGAAAAAAAGAAAATGTGCAGAGAGAGAGAGAGAGAGAGAGAGAGAGAGAGAGAGAGAGAGAGAGAGAGAGAGAGAGAGAGAGAGAGAGAGAGAGAGAGAGAGAGAGAGAGAGAGAGAGGAGAGCGTCCGCGTTGCCGTCCAACTGCATAAACAAGAGGGACACAGGGACAAAGGATGGCGTGAAGTGTCTCTGGACCTCATGTGTTCGCTCGAGAGAACCTTCCAAAACACAGACCCTAATAGCAGAGGGGGATTCTTTTACCAGGGTCGGACTGAGTCACGAAGGCGATGCTAATCTGCCAGACAAAGTAGTGTGGCACAGATAAGCCGGAGGATCGTGATAAGAGAATGATAGAGATTTCCACCTGTATCCACGCCAGATCCCAATACGCCCATGCGGGACAATCGCTTTATCAACTACCAGATGTGACGCCGCGGGAGAAAATGTGAGTTTTATTTGGTGCTGGAGAAAGTTGGGAGATACCAAGAATGATAAGGAAAATCTTTGTTCCAAGTATTATGGTTATGTGAACACTTCTCTTCGACACACGGCGCTGCCTCTCCTCAGCAGGAAAATCCTTCTAAAGATCCTCTCCTCTTCTATACATATAACACACACACACACACACACACACACACACACACACACACACACACACACACACACACACATATATATATATGAACCTACTATACATGTTGCAAAGGTAAGGTGTTCAGTCACGTCACGATACGTCATTGCTTATGGTAATACCCTCTCTATATCCGTGCCATCCATTCCACCTGCCCGTCCTCCACCCACTCCACATGCCCTTTGCCCCTCCCACCCTTCCCCCTGACCGTTACATATAGGGTGGAGACAATCATCAAGAACCATCCAACTTTACGCTGTTTCTGAATATATCTCGGGGCTTGCAACACACGGTAGGCGCACTGGAGAATTGAAGTAAGAAGGATAAACAACATGAGAAGGTAGAAAGAGGAAGAAGGTTGGGAAATGAGGGAAACAGAGAATAAATGGGTTACATTATCATGAAGAAGAAGAAGAAGAAGAAGAAGAAGAAGAAGAAGAAGAAGAAGAAGAAGAAGAAGAAGAAGAAGAAGATAACAGCACTAAGGAAATAAAAGGAAGTATACATGAATATAAATAGCTGTTGCATGTTCAGGGTAAAGTCGTGTTGCATAAGACAATCAGGCAGACTGAAGAAGTGGAAAATCCCCTTTCAAGTGGCAGTAAGAACGACCAGCTGATAAACAAAGACTGACTTTAATAGAAGATAATAATATTAGCCAGAGATAATTCATTGAACAAATAATATCAGATCTACATAAAACTTCCAATTAATTTCGTGACTATCTGTTATTCATGGCTGAGAATCTTGTGTGATTAATTGAGATGTTTTGTGAAGTAAACATCATTTAGTGATTTCAAAGTGATTTTACGTCTCAGTGCTCCATGTTTCTTACGGCTTATACAAGTTTGATGAAGAGGTGAGGTTTGACTCTGAACAGTTTGTATTGCTAATAAACGTTTCTGGGAACGTTAGCAAACGTTATGTAGAATATCTTTCTTTTGACAACATGCGAATTATTACTGTAATTTGGGGATAATCCTTGGAAGGAATGACCCATATAGCATAATTCTTTTGATACTTTCTTTCTTGATTTGAATATTGCGCGCCATAGCTTTTGATTATCTCACCTGTTCTGTGCCAAAAAGCTTGGATGATCACCAGATATAATCCTCAAATCCTAGAAAAAAAATATATGAGTAACGGAGTGGAATCATTTGGAAGAGGAATTTACAATTACATGATCATTGGCCAAAACCAAAATGTATAAGCAGAGGATTTATATAAGTGAAGCCCCGGATCTTAATTTCACCTTCCACCTTACGAAATACGTTTGGGAAGAATCTCTAATCCTAGACCCATATATTGTGGGGTATATGTATCCCTTATGTAGATAGTTTAGGTGTTGGCAGTGTTTATCTCAGATATTCCTTCCATCTGTTTCCTCCTCAGATGTTCTTTTCTATTCATAATTACAAAAGTATATCTCGCAGTTATATGTATGGATAGACTTTTGCAAATGGAGGAATCTTAGTGGTATACATCCTTTGGTACGTTCGTCATCCCTGTCTCGTTTAACATCTGTTTAAGTAAAGAATCTAACACAAATGCATGGGTCGGAGGCTGCTACCTGGAGGCCAGGTGAGCGAGAGAAAGCCTTCTCGACCCCCGGGAGTGACATGGATAAGCAAACATCTGTCATTACTCCATCACGTTAAAGGAAAATTTCCATCATATATCTATCTCCCAAACCCACTTCACTCATCTTGGCCTTAGCAACCATCGAGTCGATGTGTGTGAGAGAGGAGGAGGTCTCCTCTGCGGGCGAAATATAATCCGCCATTAGTGTGTGTGTGTCTGTGTGTGTGTGTGTGTGCAGAGAGAGAGAGAGAGAGAGAGAGAGAGAGAGAGAGAGAGAGAGAGAGAGAGAGAGAGAGAGAGAGAGAGAGAGAGAGAGAGAGAGAGAGGGGGGGGGGGGAAACACCTGCTTTCTTTTCATTATCAAATAAAAAACCCATGGAAGTCCTATCACCCTAGGATCAGAGCCGTAAGATGGCTTTCAGGGGGGCTTTAACATATAGTTTACTATCAGCCCCGCAATGATCGTTCATTATGCGTCATTTACACTATCTGGTTAGCTGTGAATCACGCCCGTAATGATACCTTGCGACACCCCCTTTTTTTTCCTCCCCTTGCACCTATCTCGGAGGCAATTACAGGTTACTATTTCCAGATGGGTAAGTGAAACTCAAGACGGGTGAACAAGGCTCTCGGATTTTCATTTATTTCAATTGGAATCTGATCTGGCTCTTACTCACCAGCCTGTGTCGACACCCAGGTCCACAGGGTAACCCTCCTGCCTTCATTAACGAAGACGAATATACGAATTTTCACTCCGTCGAGTGAGACGTCACGCACAGATGGCGAGCACACGGAAATAACAAGCGTATCTCGGTGGTATTTCCTTATTTGTTCTTCTCCGTCAAGAACAGCCGGGTCTTTGGTGGAGACGAAGCTTGAACACGGTGTGGAACTCAAGGATTATGAACACTTCTGAGTGACTTAAACTCAGATTTTCAACTTCCTCAGATTTTAATGAAAATCTGTGTATAGATGTTATTTTATATGGTATTTAAGTATTTGGAGTCAAAAGACTGTAATTCATAATATTAAGCGTTTAATTAGCACCTGGACTAATTAGGATAAACTTTAAATGCTAATCACTCGAGTAATTATACGAATTCTTAGATTTTGACCACAGATTCATATTCAGCATACAAAAAAGTATCTATGCTGAAAATTTCAAGAAAATCTATTTTTTTCAAAAAAATCAGATTTTCAACTTCCTCAGATTTTAATGGAATCTCCATGATCGTATAATACTCTGTAAAACAGATGAATATACTTCAGGTATCTTATTTTATCCTGATACATCTGGAAATACTTAAGAAGTTATGGAGTTTTGCAGTATGTCGGGACGATCTTAAAAAGTAATTTTCCTTGCATTTCTCATCATTTTGATCATTTTCCAGTTAGCTGTGTGTGTATGTGTATTGCTAAGGCATATCTTAAGGGTCATCGGTGATAGAGACTCATATCATTTAGTTACAGTGAAATCTAAAGGTAAATCATTCATGAATTTGCGGTCATTGTAAAATTTGTGGTCAATTGAATAAATTGTGGGGTTTTGAAAACTTGCAGTCATTGTAGAATTTGTGGTCACTGCGAAAATTTGCTGCCACTGTAAAATTTGTTGTTATTTGAAAAATATTTGTGACCATTGCCAAATCTAAGACGTAAATTTGGAACTCGAGCCTTATTAGATCACTGTGGTATATATAGTCCACAACTATTTACGTTGTCTTCATCTTAGGGACTAGGGATTTCAGGCGGCAGGAGGTGACGATGGCGAAGTGACTATGGCAGGAGGTGATGATGTGCAGTGTCTTCTTCCAGAGCTGTCGGATGTGATGGCGATGTGGTTGGCGGTTGTCGAATTAATTATGAAGGCAGAAGAACAGTATGGCCAAGAGAATTGCTGTCATCGCTGATAACAATGGTAGGGACGTGGACCGACTTCCACTGAGCATTGACATCCACCAGGAGATCATTCATAAGGATGAAGAAAATCATGGGTTCCATTTTCATGGCCCTGTGGCACGCCATAGATGAGTAAGGGACTGGAAGATGGAGATGGCCTGACGAAGTGTAGAGCGTTCCCACTGTTAGTGAGAGTCTGAGAGACACAGGCAAAGATTTCTTCACAGCCGAAGGTAATTTAACTTTGTTTACGATTGTGTTGTGGCTGACCAGGTTGAAAGTTTATTGCTTCATTGTGTATGTTTACCTTTTGTGGTACTCGAGATGATTAAACCAAAGTTGCCACATACTTATACATATGTATATACATGCTGCCTTATAGATATATTGGTCTTTTGATAACCTTCAGTAACAATTGATTGTGAGACAGGAAATAAACCCCATACACTTTGTTAAGATAATTGTTCCCAGCTCAGACTGACTCGAGAGCCATAGAAAGGAAAGAGACCCAAATGATACAATATCTAATCTTCTTTTGTCGTCCCAACATTCGTTCGTAGTGAATTTGCCTTCTTCATCCACAGAAATTCCTTTATGATATTAGGCACAATAATTTCTTTAGGGTGTACGATACTTCCTTAGAAAAAGAAAAAAAAGTAAGGCGATACGTGCGGATGCAATACAGAAGCTCTGGCGGGAAATTACACGTTTGTCCTTAGAAAATGTCGTCAGCAAAAGTTCCTTGCGAACAATGCACGCAGACGCGAAACTACTTTTGCGGATGATGGAAGTACACGGAATGAGAGTCTGATGAGGTGATTGCTGGGTTAGGTTGGACAGGCGAGGAACAACGAGGAAGACAGTGTAATTGCTCTATGTAGATGATATCACCTCTGTCAGCCGACTCAAAAGAGAGAAGTTGGTAGATTATTAACGTGTGTGTGTGTGTGTGTGTGTGTGTGTGTGTGTGTGTGTGGCGTAGGAGGATGTGGAAATTAAATGTAATTCAAAGTTGATCGTTTTAAAAGAGACAGGAAGTGTTGGCGTTAATATCAGAATGGATGGCGCTTAATTGGATGTTGTTGAGTTCGAGAATTTCGGGGAAAATGTTTTGTTATGGTTGACATTTTGGAAAGCGGAAGCTAACAGTAAGTATTGCAAGGGAAAAATAGGCACGGCTTCCTGTAGAGTTTTGTTGATTAGAAGAAGCTGATTGTAGAGTGCATAAGAAGGCTGCATTGGCTCGTGCTCGCTGCGTGAAATGAGATTAATTCAGTTCATGAACATAAAACAATAGAGCAGAAAATCCGAGAAACGTGCTCATCACAGAAAAAATAAAGACAACAGAATATTTGTCTTAGTTTTAGGTGCTGTGGTTAAGGGGAAGGGTTTCCAAATAAAGGATTAGACCCAGCAGTAAATGGTCTGGTGTTGGCTAAAGAGTATTCTACGTGTATGTACCAGGTGAGGGAGGTGACTAGCTGAACACGTGTCTGTCGGAACGGTAGGAGGGGGAGGAGGAGGAGACTCGATGTATCTGAAGCCAAACCTAACGTTGTGGGTGAAGTGAAGAGCTCTGTAGTATTCTTGCTAGTGTGAGAAGGTGTGGTTACTATTGTCATGACATAGGTATGAATGGAGAGATATATTCTAAAGAAGATTGATCATCAGACCTTCATAGGTTTCCATTTTTCATGTGGCATTTCATACCATCGAGGTAACTCTAAAGATGTCTCTTCTAACTGTTGCCATGCTCTTTTGTGAAGTCATGATGACCTTTTGACCCAGTCTACCCTGCATTAAAATCTCTTTTTGCCCAAGCATCCCCCCCAGTCCTTTGAAGCTGATTGGATGATGCCAAAGACGGTCTGTCATTACGGGATGGGACAGGCTTTTTATCCTGAAGACAGTACCGTCTTGATTATCTCTCGCTACAGAAGGCGCGCCATCACTGACAGAGGCGCTTTATTCCAGGCAGTCTAGCACAATCGAGAGGGACTACGCATGCCTGAAACTATGCAGCATCACCGCGAGGAATTAGCCGTACCATAAACTGAGTACCATCACGGGTACAGACACCTTTTTGTTCTGTACCTCAGTGGAGGGGCTTGTCACCATATGTGGACGGCAGTACGAACCTTAAACGACGCACCGTCAGAAGCAAGTGTCGAATCTTGAGTATGGATAATCTGTGAGGTAAGGAGATGGAGGTACCATCCCATCCTCCTGCAGCAGACGCGTCACTACCACAAAGGAAGACTCACTACCGAAAGAAGATTACGCTATGTACCATAAATGAGGACGGGTCACTAATCTCTCAGAGGAGAGATCGAGGGAAGGCGCTGTAACATAGACAGGTCTCCCTGAGACCGAGGGAAGGTGCTGTACCACAGACACGTCTCCCTGAGACCGAGAGAAGGTGCTGTACCACAAGCAGATCTCCCTGAGACCGAGAGAAGGTGCTGTACCACAAGCAGATCTCCCTGAGACCGAGGGAAGGCGCTGTACCGCAGACAGATCTCCCTGAGACCGAGGGAAGGCGCTGTTCCACAGACAGGTCTCCCTGACGACGACAGTCAGTAGTGCTGGAAAAAGGTAATCGGAAATCGAATAGAGGATTACTCTCAAGGGAGAGAACGACATCAGAGACCAACGCAGCCACAGGGAATGAGATCATGTGGAACGGTCCTCCTAGATTTCCATGAGAAAGTGAGCTCTGTTGGAGGCGCAGGGAGGGACAGAGGCGTGCCAACATAAGATAGGTCAATGTATATCATAAAATAAGGTGTTTAGCATCATAGGGTGTACCATAAACTAAGGCGTACCGTCATAAGAGGGGGCAGAGTGTACCATAAAATAAGGTTCAGTATCACGGCGAGGGAGGTACTCTCAGACCCTCGGGATCACAGAGTCATCAGCTCGAGCTCAGGGTTAACCTCGCTCGGATCTTATCTTCGATTACTTATTAGCGGCTGCGGCGGCGGCGCTCTCTCAGCCCGGCTGGGCCCTGGTATTGTCTCCGGGTACGTACGTACGTACGTCCGCTCGTGCATGAGGGAGAGAGAGAGAGAGAGAGAGAGAGAGAGAGAGAGAGAGAGAGAGAGAGAGAGAGAGAGAGAGAGAGAGAGAGAGAGAGAGAGAGAGTACCTCTACGAAGCGAAGCGGCTAAATAAATACGTACTAGACCCTGACTTACGTCCATACATAAGAAGCCCCACAATTTACGTCTGCCAATAACCTTATGAATGAACCCCCGCCACGTGTCTGTGTGTACATGAAAGCCAATGTGCGTGCGTGTACGTGAACTACTACTACACCCTCAACGCCTCGTGTGTACATGATCCTCCTCACGTACACATGGACGGATGCACCAGTGTGTGGTTGTAAACTCACTCACATGACAGCACAAGCCTTGAGATATCACTCACTAAAACACTACACCGTCTCACTGTGAAGGTTTTTTGGACATTCTCGCCTCTCTCTCTGTCACTCACATTATTTGTATAGCCTTCTTTCCCGACAAGGCTAACATTCCACGGGCAAGGAAAACATACCTTTATCACAGTCATGAGAAATTTGCTTCATCTTGGCAACCGCGACGACGGAAATATCAACTTTACAACTTGGCTCAGAAAAAAAAAGGAAAAAAAAGTCTCGTGATTACCGGGAATTTACTTAGAATCTTGGGGGCTGTCCTATCAGGGACTCCTGTTGCATACTAATTGATCCAGCGTTTCGGATCAGACTATTCTGAATCTCATTAATTCTGCACCTAATGAGTGGTTCTTGTTGGGGCGTCCGGCCGCCTCCAGATAATACAACTCTCCCTTGCCTTGGGGGAGATGATGGTGGGGGATAGAACAGGAGTGGTGGAGGGAGAAGGAGGATGCAGGAGTGGTGAAGGGA